>NC_081573.1:28217372-28265122 GCF_022355385.1 Mustela nigripes
TGGTCTCAGGATCCTGGGATTGAGCCCTGCATCAGGCTCTCTGCTCAGCGGGGAGCCTGCTCCCCCCGCCCCCCAACCTCTCTGCCTACTTGTGGTATCATTCTGTCAAATAAACAAATAAAATCTTTAAAAAAATTTATTTATTCATTTGACAAAGACACAGCGAGAGAGGGAACACAAGCAGGGGGAGTGGGAGAGGGAGAAGCAGGCTTCCTGCCGAGTAGAGAGCCCGATGTGGGGCCTGATCCCAGGACCCCAGGATCATGACCTGAGCCAAAGGCAGATGCCTAAGGACTGAGCCACCCAGACACCCCGGGTTTCACTGATTCTAAGACAGGTCCTGTTGCTTTTCCTTCAGTGGCCAAAAAAAGACTGTGTCTGTATGAGCCCTCTGGTGATTGTCCCGCATTAATGAAGGTCAAGCCCACAGCCCGTGAGTGTTTGCGGGTTTACCGCAAGCTATGAATGAGGGTTCCTAGGTAAGGAGCACTATCTATTTTATTTTAATTTTTTTCTTTCTTTAATTACGGGGCATCAGAGGCCGCTGTTCTTCTGTCTGAATCCATCATAAATACGTTTCTTGTGGAAAAGATGTGCTCTTTGCCCTAGCCTGGCTGGAGGTAATCTGAACTGGAAGGAGACACCTCACCTGGGGAGAGAGTCCCCACCTGGAATTCAGGCAAGGGCTGTTTGATTCAGGTTTCTGGGTGCAGAAAGCTCATAGGAAGAAAATTCTTCCTACGTGCAAGACTTTTTCAGCAGGAGGGTTCTCCTGTGTTCTAGACTTCCAGAAACAGATGTCCCTGGAAATGCAGACACTCGCTTAGTGTGTGGCCGGTGGCAGTTTGGTCCCCTTCTCATCCTAATAATGCAGGATGAAAATATCTCTATGGCAGTTGATGTTGTTAAGACCTGTTAATATTCCACGTGGGTAGGATACCAGCTTTTAGAAAAGGAGCTGACTGTAAGCAACCTACAGGGAGAGATTCCTTCTGCTTTCGGTCACTGCTGTGTCCCTGAACCCAGCACAGTGCCCCCCACAGAGCAGGTGCTCACTGAATATTTGCTGAAGGAAGGAAGGAAGGAAGGAAGCAACACAGCAGCAGGCACATTCCTAGGGCCTGGGAGGGCTTCCCTGAGTTCATCTCCTGTGGTAGCTAGACTTGGCGGTCCCAGGTGTTGACCTTCTAGAACACCTCACTGCACTCACGCCCTTCCATGGCGGTGGTCTACACGGCTCTGCGAGCACCAGAGCGTAAGCCTGGGGCTCACCAAACTGCCTGGCACTTAGAGGTGCTTCATAGTTTAATAAGCTTTAATAACCATTTGATGAAGGAAGGAATGAGGGGAGGTGGGAGGCAGGAGAGAAAGGGAGGCTCTGGGTAAAGTGGTTAATTAGAGATTGCTCTCTCTACATAACTCCATGTCGATCTGGGGAGCTAACCCTTTTTAGGCTTTGTTGTGGCTGGGTCTGCATTGAACCTTCCCCGACTCAAAGGTGGGAGAGCCTTTTTGCCCGAGGACAATTAACAACCTCCTGAAATAGTGTTTCATTAGAAAGAGCCCTGGGCAGCAAGGGGAAAAGCTGGATTTCCATCATTCTCTGCCACTGACTAGGCAACCCTGGAAAGGTCTCTTCAAGGTCTCTAGCTCTCAGTTTCCCCATCTGTTTAAAGGGAATGCAGCTACCATCCACTGCGCGCTGCGGGGTTGACGGAGACGGTGAGTGTGGAAGTGGTTTGTAAAGCACTAAGCCTTTGGCGTGCAAAGAATGACCAGGGAAACCCAAACTCTGGCTTATCCGGGCCAGCTTGAAGTCATTGTGTTCTTCCTGTCCCCTTCTCTACCTTGCATTTCCAGCCAGAACGTCTGCAGGAAATCCAGGGTCCTGTCTGAACCCCAAGATTGGCTTCCTGATGGAGTCCTCCTCCTGAAACGCCCTCTTGCTGTGGTTTACCTTCCTGATATCCTCGCCTCTTGACTGTGAAGGTTGTCTGCCTTCTGACCTTCCACCTTTCCCTGCTGAATTAATCTGTGCGGCCTGCACCGCGAACCAAGGTCCTTCTGTCTCTGGGCTCTTCCTTTCGTCACTTACAGAACGCGCGGGCTGGGCCACGGCGGGGCAGGAAAGTGAAGTAGGCGCCGAGAGCCGCGGGCTGGTAGCCGCAGGAGCCAGTTTGGGTGGGAACAGGAGAAAAGAGGAGAGAGCAGGTTTGCTCCCTCTGCATGGGACAGTCACACCTCTGTACCAGCCAATTGTTGAAATGTGGGAAAGTGAGAACACTAGATCATTTGACATTCCAAAAAAAAAAAAAAAAAAGGAAAAAAAATTCTGGAAATTTGAACTTTTATACGAGATCTCCCGACTTTCAAATGCTGGCAGTGCTTTCAAATTTGTTAAATATGCCTCATGAGCCAAATAAAACACATATGCGGGTCGAAGTCAGCCTGCGAGTCTCCACTTTGTGACCCAGGGCCTCTGGGTGCCTTTTTAGCTCTGAGAGCTGTGGTTTTTCTGGGCTGTGAAATCTGCTCAAAAATACCCACAGCTCCTTCCACCTTCTTTTTCTTCTCAGCTTTTCTTTGGGTCTCACCTGGGCTTTTGTGATGGCCTCCCGCTAGTCCTGGGGGGTCTACCCGTGCCACCTTACCTGGAAATCAACTTTGTCGATGTAATCAGGTTCAGATGAGGTCCTTAGGGCAGCCCCTGAGTCCATATGACCAGTGACCCTAGCTTTGTGCAGTAAGATAATGTGGATGTTGGGGGCACCTGGGTGGCTCAGTCAGTTAAGCGCCTGCCTTCGGCTCAGGTCATGATCCCAGGATTCTGGGATCATGCTCCCTGCTCCGAGGGAAGCCTGCTTCTCCTTCTCCCACTTCCCTGCTTGTATTCCCTCCCTGTTGTGTCTCTGTCAAATAAATAAATAAAATCTTTAAAAAAAAAAAAAAAAGAAAAGAAAATGTGAGTGTCATCAGTTCTCCCCCTCCATCCCCATTGTGAACGAGTGCACAACTTGTCATGTGTGAACAAGGAAAGGAAAACCAGTGAGTGTGTTTTCCCATGAGAGAAGGAAAGAGGGAGGCAAGCAAAGCCCTCCCCGCTCCCCGCGACCACGGCTAGGTGGCTCGATCGTGTCCTCTATGGAAGAGATACACAAATATCTTGATCTGTAAGTATTAACAAGGTCTTTACAGGGTAGATAATGAAGATGGCATGCATAAAGCATCCCGGGCTCACTGAAGCGCGGTGTGGGAATCAGTGTGTGAATTTCCAATTAGTGTGGATACCTGCTATTTCTGTTACACCATGTGCTGAGCACGAAGGGCCCTGGTCGGGAGGGTTCTCCTGGCTAGAGCAGGTGTTTGGGAAACAAGAGCACTGGCCTGGGAATCCTGTAGGTTGCTACCTCGTTGGAGATCTCGACATAGCGTAGAAAAAAGTGAAAGGTGCGGAGCTTTGATGTACTTATTTTGTGACTCTGGGCCAGGGGTTACGTTAGGGAGGGACTGGCTGGTAGTTTGTTGGAAAGATTTGGGATAGGGCAAAAGGATAGCACCGTGGTTAAAAGGCAAGCACCTGGAGCTGGGTTGTCTGGCTTAAATCCTGCTTGCCAGATGTGTGCTTTTAAACATTTCAGCTAATCGCTCTGTACCTTGGTTTCCCTATCCATCAAACACGTGTCTCGATAGTCCCCATCTCATGTGATTGTTACAGGGATTAAACGAGTGAATGCAAGTAAAGCATCTAACACGACGTCTGACATTTCATAATCACTCTTAATACATTGTTTTAATAAAAAGATTTTATTTATTTATTTGTCAGAGAGAGAACAGAAGGCAGAGGGAGAAGCAGGTTCCCCATTGAGCAAGGAACCCGATGTAGGGGTCGATCCCAAGACCCTGGGATCATGGCCTGAACCAAAGGCAGACGCTTCACGACAGAGCCACCAAGGCACCCCTGTATCTCTATGATAATTTACCTAGGAAGTACTGGATTGGGATTGGGAAGGATAAATATAAATAACTCGGGCCCCAGCTCTCAGACTCCCTTCTGTACAGACAAAGAAGGACCTTCCTGGCCACTCTTGGCTCTGGAGGGTGGGTAAATGTGTGCGCATGCGCCTAGGCGCAGGTGTGTCTGTTAGAGCGAGCCCTTTGCCAAAGGCCACAGACAGCCTCCCAATCTGAGCAGTGTTTCTGCAAAGGATCTGCTAGGAATGATTGATTGCTCAGGACCTCCTACTTCTGGGCCCCAGTAAGCCCCATAGTGAGCACCATGACTAAGGATGTTCAGAAATGGCAGGGTTCGGGAGAGAACGTTATCTTAGGTACCCAAGAGCTGGGGCCCAATTACCAACGCGGGGGGGAGGGGTGACGGGGATGGATCTTCTTGGGACAGTGCGGTTTATGGCAGTGAGTACGCTTTAGCGCTGAGTTTGGCTTTTTTCTTTGGCACTCATCTATGCATTTAAGGAGAAATCCCCTTTACAGCAAAATGCTTTTAAAATCCTCCCCATGGAAGCAGCCCAAGAAGGGAGAACACACAGGCCGACACCAGGAGTCCCGCTGCTCGCCTCTCTTTTCCTGCAGAAGGGGCAGCTAGAAAACGCTGCATAATGGATGAGTCACTGCAGAAAGCCCAGGAGCTTAGGTTATCTGCCTGCGTATCATCTCCGCTCTTCCCATCCCCAGACCTGACGGCCAGGCTCCTCTCTAAAGCCCCGGTTTGCTGTGATTTCAGCTGAGAAGGAGAGAGGGGAGAACTCCTTTTTCCGGCGCCTTCGTAAGTGGCTTTCCAACTTTTCTGATGGCAACCCATGCTGTGTTTATCACTGTGTTCTAGTGCACCCGCGTGTGTGCACACACTCACACACACACACTGGAATGAATAAGACACCTCTTACCCTTACTATCAAGTGGGATATATTCTGATACTTTCTAGTCTATCCCATTTAAAAGATAATGCTGATGACTCACTGGGCTGATTTCATAAAGCACCGATGGGTCCCCACCCAGACTCTGAAAAACTCTGGGCTGGGGCCAAAGCATGCTGACAAGTAGGGGGTTGGGATGGCGACAAACGGGGAAAGAAAACTCTTCAAGACCTACAGGCCTCGCGCTTGTCTAAAGTAAGAGGCAGTTGGAAAATCAGGAGAGGACAGAGCGGCGGACACCTTGGTGTTCTTCGGTGGTGTTGGCATTGGTGTTATTTGGATTTGGGTCATGGCACGGAAAGGCAGTGGACGGTAAATTTCTCCTGCACGGGGCTGGAAAGACTATTGCAGAAAATCAAATTCAGTGTTTGCTAGTCCTTCTGAAATAAATACACTTACGTTTTAAAAAGGGAGTAACTTGGGGTGCCTGGGTGGCTCAGTGGGTTAAAGCCTCTGCCTTCGGCTCAGGTCATGATCCCAAGGTCCTGGGATAGAGCCCCGCATTGGGCTCTTGGGCGCTCTGCTCAGCAGGGAGCCTGCTTCCCCTCTCTCTCTGCCTGCTTCTCTGCCTACTTGTGACCTCCTTCTGTGAAATAAATAAATAACATATTTACAAAAAATAAAAATAAAAAGAGAGTAACTTACATGAAATTATCAAGTAGGTTAAGGGTCTGGGTGGGACCCGGACAGTGTGACATGGTAACTGTGGTAGTCTGATGGAAGCTACTGGAAATACAGACAGAAGGCAAAGCCTGCGTGGTTAGAGATGGGGAAAGCTGTCTAAGGGTCAGGCAAGTGAGGACTGTGCCCTGGGGTTGGCCGTCAAGCAAGTGACGGCTCCGGGGTGTCCTCGTGTTCCTTCTCTGCTCTCTGGGACTCAGTTTTGTCATCTGGTAAATGACTGAGACCCTGCCTGTCTCATAGAACTGTAACAAGATGAGACATGTGGAAGCCCCGTATTCTTTCTTTCTTTCTTTCTTTTTTTTTTAAGATTATTTATTTATTTATTTGACAGAGACGGAGAGAGGGAACACAAGCAGGGGAAATGGGAAAGGGGAAGCAGGCTTCCTGCTGAGCGGGGAGCCCATTTTGGGGCCTGATACCAGAACCCTGGGACCATGACCTGAGCCAAAGGCAGACGCTTGACGACTGAGCCACCCAGGCGCCCCGAAGCCCCAGATTCTGAATGTAGAAGGAGCTTGGCAGGACTTTAGGTCCTTCCCTGTCCCTCCCACCAGGAGTGGGTCCTGCACCCATGTTTCTAGGTGACTGTTCGGGCCCCGTACTGGATGTGGCTGTGATTGTGACAAGATGCTGTGACCCCTGGCCTCTCTGCCCCCAGGTCCTAACCGACCCATGGTGCTGCATCTCGATCTAGCTGTGCTTGGCCATCTGGGTACGGTCTCACCTTGGGCCGAACAAGGAAGGATCGGTTTGTGTGGCCTTCAACACAGGCCACTTGTTCTCAGACCCCTCCGTGGATTATAAGTCAAAAGCTGATTCTGGGTTTGCCCTCTGCAACGTCACCAAAGGCCACCCCCCATGCCCTTAAGATGATCTGTTCCTGGTGGTGTTTGTAAAGGCCCGTCCCATGCCCCACCCCCATCGTCCTGGCTTTGGAGGGGGCCAGAGCCAAGCTGACAGGCGGTCCCCGAGTCTTTGTTCAACTTGAGCTCAGATGGACATAGAAACACAAGAGGAGCCAAATCATATGTTTAAACAGTTAAGAGGAAACCCAGCTCAGCAAGGAGCTACAACCCTGGATTTAGCCTGGGTGAATTTTCCTTTGCTGGGATTTCCTGTCCTGTTTCTGGATGTTTCTATCTATCAAATGTTCCCTGGCAGTTGGTTTCAGGCCATCAGCTCTGCTGTGAAAGAAAGCTTTACACAGGACTTGGGCTTAGCGGTTAAAGCATTGAGGACTGCAGAATGGTTGGGACCCAAAGCCTGGTTTCTAGGATGGAGGCTCTAGTCTGTGCCTATCTGCCCTCCATGGAAAGAGACCAAACTCAAAGACTGGCTTTAAAGGACCATCCATAACAATAAGGGCCAGGGAGCTTCCCCCCTAAAGGGGGGAGGCAACACTGGGGTTAGTGGGGGGTAGGTCCTTTAGGAATGTAAAGTAAGTGAACCCAAAAGTTGGCCTCCTGCAAGACTTTTAGACCACAGTTAAAATTTAACAATTTTTTATGTAAATCATCTGGTATACTGAATTGCATGGGTTGGGTGGGAGGGGAGCGGAGGACAAGGAGGGAACAATGGCCTGGGATTAGATAATTTAGTTAGTGCTAAAATTCCAGGAAGTTTGTGTTGATCTGGGCCTGGATCTTGTTACTTTTTAGCTCAAATCTAAATCTTTATCTTCCTAGTACAGTCGAGAGGACATTTTTTTACTTAGTCATTTTTACAGTTGTAATTTTTACCCGCTTTCATCAGCTAGAGCCGGTTAGATTAGCAGCTCTTAGCGCAGAGATGAAAATATTGGTAGGGCCCAATGGGCCCAGTTTTGTTTATTCTAAGGAGCAGGCTTTGATCTAAACATATTTCCTGGGGTCTGGACGCGATGACCTAATTCCTGTCTTATCCGTCTCCACTTTCTGTGAATCTCAGATTGCGTTTTACTGTAGAACCCTTTGAAATTCACTTTGCATGTTTTCCCACTTTGTTACCCCCTCTGACATTTGTTTCACTTGGGGTAGAGTGTGTGACTCCTAGTAAAGGTTCCGAGGCTTTATTTTTCTAACAGGGCTGCTAGGTTTTAACAGAGTGGGGAGCCTTTTCCTTCTTCTTTCCTTTAGGTTCTCTCATTCTTGACTTTCACAACACGCCAAAAACAATAAGCAAATAATCTACTGCTAGAAGTTTATGTCAACTGCAAATCATTTAGGATTTTCTGTATGAACACTTTTTCTAATTCAAACAAACAAACAAAACAAAACTGTCCCCTCGTACCCATAAAAGTCAGTTCAATCCACCTGGTCCGTGGGGACTGAGATGTGAAGACTCAAAACTCCAGAGTCATTTTCAGGTGTCTCTAAGGGGTCGGCAGGAACCCCTTTTCCCTTCTCCCGCCCCTCCCCCCAATAGTCATTCCTGGGAGGGGGTGTCTTGGGCAGTTTGGGTCCCTCATTGGTCTCTCTTCTTCAGGTCCTTGTCAATCACTACACTGCCCTTCCAAGTATATTTTCCAGACAAGGGGCTTCTTTGCATGATTCGCTGTACTTAACGATACTTTCACGGTGCACATTTTAAAAATAGGAACTGGGGCGCATGTCACCTAAATCCATATTTTTAGTTCAAAAATGTCGTCAACTTCGCCGTCGTCATTCCCGGCAGCAACAACCCAGAAAATTCAGTTCTCCTTGGTTTCCAAACTACCTCCACGCACCCCAAGTTTCAGAAGGGACAAAGCATAGCGGCCAAGGAGGGGCTGAGGCTTAGCCCGCGGAGGTGGGGTGGGGGTGGGGGTGGCTGCTGCCTGAACTTGGTCTGCCTAGAAATAAACCGGGTTGCTTTACTAATCTGATTCCCCGTCTCTCCTGCGGGGGTGCTGAATCTAAAGGCCAAGCATGGGGATCGCACAGGGAGGGGCTGAGCGCGAGCCTTGATTTGGAAATGAATGGCAAGGCGAGTGGGCAGGTAATGATCGATAGGTTAGAGAGATAGTGGATCGATAGATGGCTCGGCGGAGACAAAGGCGCCGCGAAGGGGAGAGACCTGGACCCCGGGGCTCCGACCTTCCCCTCCGGGGCTTCGGTTGCCTCCGGAAGTCTGTCTAAGCGAAAAGTTGTCTGGGCTCCCCGTAACTCCCTTCCAGAAAGCACTAGAAGGGAGTTGGTTGGTGGGGAGCGGGTAGAGAAACAATTGCCCGGCTCCCGGCCCTGGGCCGCCCGCCTCGCGGAAGCGGACTCGCGGAAGCGGACGCACAGCCCGGGGTGGCGCAGGGCCCTGACCCCGCGGGCGGCCGGCGAGTGGGAGGCCAGGGGCTGGGGGCGGCTCACCCGGGCAATGGTCGGGCGTGCGCCGGGGTGGGCGTCGGGGATCCGCCGGCTGGACCCCTCTTGAGCGGCGGGCGGGGCGCGGAGGGGGCACTGCGAGCCCGCTCCTCCCGGTGGCCCGAGTCGCATATTCCCTCCATCCTGTCCCAGGGCGTCGTCCCGGGGCGCAGGGACCGCTTCCGGGAGGGACGCCCCCAACGCCACGGAAACGTCCCCTTCTGGCCCCGCGTAGAACAAGAGCTTCTGGACAGAACTGCGGCCTTCCCTCCGTGTCCCCACTCCTGAGCAAAGGCGTCTCTCTTGGTGCGCGCGGCCGGGGCTGCGGAGGCGCAGGCCCCAGATCTCTGCACCCTGACGCCGCGCGCACAGCCCCACCAGCACCCTCTCCTGCTTTAGGGGGGCCCGCCTCCGCGCTGTTCTGGCTTGGCCCCCCATCCCTTTAAGCTGAGCCGCGCCCCGGGTGGCCTGCGCCCGGTGCAGACTTTTACTGGGTGTCGGCTGAATGCTTGTCCCTTACCTGGGTGCGGGGCCACGGGCAGGGGCTCACCACCTACCTCCCTGAAAGAAACAAATCGCTGGACCCTGTAGACACCAACTTCCACCCTGTCGGTTTGCTCACCCCAAAATAGTGCTCAGGAGGAAAACATGTTTCCCCTAAAACAAAAGGGAGAGAGGAAGACTCAGACTGAATTTTGATGACGAAATATTCAAGTTGTAATGGACGTTTTCTTTTCAGGTATGCATGTGAGTTTCAAAACACATGAAAGCCTAATTAAAGAACACTGACCTCTGTGGGTTGAGGCCTAGTTTCAGAGTCAGATTCTTTATCCCCCTCTGCTTGGGGCATTCACTAGCCACGCTGCTTTCCCTGCCTGAGAAAAGAAACAAGCACAGTTGAAATAAACCTGAAATCTAAATGGGCCAAATGTCCTGCTTCAGGGATAACCTGGCTGTTTATTTCATTTTTCCTCCTTTTGGGGGGGTGTGGGTGTGAGCACAGTGTCCAGATGGGTCATAGATAACTGGCAAAATATCTAGATCCTCCGAATTAAAAAGACAAAAGATGAAAATGAAAGAAGAGGAGGAAAAAACCAAAAACTAAAAACCAACCAAACAAAAAACCCCACAGGTCCATGCAAACCTGTTTCTGTTACGCCTTTTGCAATTCCTTATTTAGAGAGAGAGAGAGAGACACACTCACATACTCTTTACTGGTGCCTGGGGAAATGTTAAAATACATTTCGGGGTCTGGCTAAATAGAACTGCACTCTAAAAACACAGACACAGTATTTTGTTTTATCTGTTGCAAAAAAAAATGTATTTGATTACTTGGGTAAAATTACAGTATCTCTGTTGTTAGTAAGTATTAAATGTTAAAGAAATCGGACCCCCCCCCTTTCCTTTCAACTTTCCAAGAAAGTGCATGTAACAGTCCAATTTTTTTTTCTTCCATACCTAATACAAAATAAGCAAACACTATACCTGCTCTCTTGATCAAGAAGAAGCATTCGCTCTTGTAAGGAACATATGTACATTTTAATGAAAGTGATATTTCTTATCATATGTACAAGAGCATCTACATTTTCTCCACTGACGGTTGTTCAAGATGCCATACTTAGCAGCATTGTGTAATTCCAGCACACATTTTCTATTGTGAATATACCTACAAGGCAAAATGTTACGTCTCAGTTTCAACTACCAAAACAACACTTGTATTTTCTCTAAAGAATTCTGCGTGCTTATTACTGTACAGAAACTTATCAACATTGAGGACGACTCAAGTAAAAAGCACAATACAAATAGCAGTTCAAAACGGAAATGGTTAAATCTACAAAAAAAAAAAAAAGCAGGTTGAATTTTCCAATAAAAATTAAAAAAAAAAAACCAACCAAACAAAAACAAAACAAAAAACCCAAAAAGCCCAAACCTTTCAAAGAACCACATGGATCAGTCTGTACTTTCAGTCCTTTGCTTAAATTTGTTTCGAAAGATTAGACAATGTGTTTGCTGATAAAACTTTTCCAGCAGGATCAAAGTGTACATTTATATACAGACTTTATTAGAGATCTAATGCATCACTGAGGCATTGCATCAACACCAGATTCATATTAAACCGGATATAGAAAATAAGTTAATGCCAGATTAAGACCGCCTAGCAGGGCAACTTGCGATTGCCATAAATGTTACAGCAAATTTACAGCACTCTAGTCAATTAGTATTTAGTCCAAAATACAGAAGACCAAAGTTAACGCTTGCATTCTGTTTGCAAAGCCAGGTTATATCACTAATAAATAAGCTTTCTTATAACTCTAGAAGTTGAACAAGGTACAAAAGAATGTCTTCGTAATGTTGTAGTTCATAGATCTGGGGGAACCGGGAAGGAAGGGGGCGGGGGGACGGGGCGAGGAGGAGGAGGAGGAGGAGGCAACCGTGGGTCTGGTTCTGAGCCAGGATGCTCTTTCTCCAGCCAGAGTTGCTTTAACTTGTGACAATCTCTTTGCTGTCCTCCACGAAGCGGGTGAACCGGAAGTTGGTTCCGTTCTCGCTGCTGGCCATCTTCTCCAGGCCAGCCAGGGGAGCGCTGGGCTCGGAGTTCTGGAGCTTCTCCAGGTTTCCCGTCAGGCCGCTAATAGGTGAGCTGCTCCCGCTGCCCAGGCTTCCAGGAATTGGAGGGATGCCACCATTCTGAATGACGGAGATCTCATTGGCCTTCATGGCCAGCCCGTTGGAGAGCGCCGCTGCATACTGATTCCAGAAACTGGAAGGATCCCCGCTTCCTGACCTGGCCGCCAAATCCTTCTGGAACATTTCTGGGAACTTGACAGGATTGCCTCCTAGAAATGTCATGGGGCCATCCACGGACAGCCGCCGACCCCGTCGCGCAGGGGCGCTGTTCCACATGTGAGTGCCCATGTGTACCTGAGATGAGACCAGGGTCAGGGAGGGGAAAGGAAAAAAAAAGGGGGGGGGGGAGAGAAAGAAAGGGAAAGAGAGAGAGAGAGGAAGGGAGAAGCTTAATAGTTGAATCTGTCTCAGCTCATATCCCAACACTCGACAAACCAAGTGACCCACATGTCTATTCTTATTAAGGGTCAGACAGTGGACAAGGAATAGGGAACTGTCCACTGCCCCCTCCTTAATAACGCACGCGCCCTTCCCAGCCCCGGGCCGCCTTCCCTCTTCCTGGGCCAAGATGCCTGCCTTACTTACTCTTTTTTTATTACCCATATTTAGCTTATAATGGCCTCAAGCAAGCTCGTCAGGCGCAGATAGCTCCTTTCAGGGTTAGAATTGTTATGTCCACTCTCATTGCAATGGTAAGGATTGTATCTGACACCCTTTACCCTATAAATGTCCTTTTCAGATGGGAAGCAAGTACCCCTCACAGATTGCCCGGTGGAGGGCTGGTGCACAGAGAGAAAAGCCAGAAAGTAATTATTCATCTTGCATTACTGGCAGCAATCTCTAGAGAAATACTCTGTCAACAGAAAAATGTACACAGTCAGAGCGCTCAACTGTTGCTCTAGAACCTGAGCGTGTTTGCTTTATTTCCAACACATATCAGTGGGAAGCGTCGTATAATCAATTATCATAATACCCATTAGCCGGGCAGCGAGATGTTATTGTTTTTAGGGGACGCGGGCCGTGCTGGACGGCGCCGTTATGAAAAATAGATGCATCCGCCGAAGAGGACGGTAATTATGAAGTGATACGGGCTGCACACAGGCCACGTGGAGGTCTTTAATCAATACCCCATGGCAACGCCAGGCCTGTCTTCCCCGGTAGGTAAGGCAATTCATTTGGTGCATTTAGCGAGACAGTGGGGAGGGGCCGCCGCCTCGCTTAGGTGGACCAAATGATTCCAGGCGCCCACCAGCTCCGCTGGGCTGCAGCCCACCCCGCTCCCTCCCTGCCACGATCCTGACTCATGCACTGCCCGGCCCGGGGCACCCGCGTTTCTCTGCTGTCAGACCCACGTGGCAGGAACCTTCGAGAGAACTCTCCCCCTGCATGTCCTGCCTCTGGGGGGTGCTGGCTCGGGGGAGCATGCATTACAGATAATCAATGGCAAACCAGCCAGAGGGCTGTTGGGGGGGGGGATGACAGAGAACGAGGTACCTTCAGATTGCCTTTTGTTGTGAAAGCTCTCCCACAAATAGTGCAAGCAAAGGGTTTCTCTCCAGTGTGAGTTCGCTCGTGGATCTGCAGGGCGCTGGACGAGGAGAAGGTTTTACCACACGTGTTGCAGTAGTGCTGCTTGGGGGTTCTCCTGGGCAGAGCTGGGAGCAGAACTGGGGATGTGGCAGAGGAGGACAGAGGCCCAGAGGGGACATGACCGGTGGAGGTGTCCTTGCTGTCCTGAGGAGTGACATGCACGAAGCCGTTGACCTCTGTCTTGATGAGAGATGACAACGAGTTGGCGGGGATCACCGCCGAGTTCTGATTGGGGCCGAGGTTGGAACTGGGCTCAAAGAGCTGGGACGGCAGGTCCCGCATCTGATGTGTCAACATGTGCTGCTTCAGATTCCCCTTTGTGGAAAAGCCGCGATTGCAAACTGTGCAAATAAATGGTCTCTCTTTGGTATGACTTCTGTAGTGAATGTCCAAGGCACTCTGACAAGCAAAGGTTTTGCCACAAATGTCGCAAGCAGTGTTTTTAAATTTACCCCGGTCTCTGAAAGGGAAGAGGATCCCCAAAGAATCTTCCTTGATGATCTTCTCTGCGTGACTGGACGTCAGATCCAGAGCCCCACCATTCACGGGGGTGGGGGACAGACCGTTGGCGAACTCGCTGGGCACTGCTCTCTGTGGCTTCTCCTCCACGCTGGGGGACTTGTGGAGCTCCTGGGTGCTGTTGGATGGGGACAGAGCCTGCATGGAAGAGGTAGACTCTGAAATGGCCGGGCTGCCAGCACTTTGGCTCTCCATATCGCCGCCCACCGAGGACGAGTCATTGGTCAGGACGTCCCCCTCGACGGACCCGTTCTCCACGGACTTCAGGCTGGCCTGCAGCTGCTCTGCTAAGCCGGCGTTGATCATCTTCATCTGATTTTCCAAAGCAGCGATGCTTGACATCTCCAGGGGCAAAGGCGAAGAAGATAAGCTGTCTTGGGACGCATCCGCGGACTTGGGCGTGTCGGGGATGCTGCCCTCGGGACAGTCCTCCATGTTTTCATCAGAGAAGGTGTCCAGGTCGTCGAAATTCTTCTCGTCGAAGGAGCCCGTGTCCGACTCCATGGACTCAGGGTAGCTGTCGGGGACCGGGGTGTTGGGGATCTGACCGCCCATATGCATTCGGATGTGCTGCTGCAGGACCACGGCGTTGGTGAACTTCTTCTGGCAGATGGGGCAGGAATGCTGGACTCGGAGTGGGGGCACTGCCCGATGGACACTGTAATGGGTCTTCAGGTTCCCTTTCGTGGTGAAAGCCCGGCCGCAGATCTTGCACTTGAAGGGCCTCTCCCCGGTGTGTGTCCGGTAGTGCATCTTCAAGGCGCTCTGGCAACTAAGGACCCGGTGGCAGATGATACACTCGTTGGGGTCGGCGGCCTTCTTGTCAATGTTCTCTACCAACTGCTGAAGCTTGGAGGTCTCCGAGGCCTGGGCCGAGTCCAACAGTCCCCCGAAAGGAAACTTCGCCTTGAACTGCTCAGACATGAGCGGCAGCAGGGGGTTGGGAAAAGCCGCCGCGCTGCTGGGGCCCCCGTCGGCCGCCGGGGAGCTCAGAGAGCCGCTGCCACCGCCGGCCGCTGGGGCTGAGCCAGGGGCTGTCCCGCTCTCTTCACTTCTGCCCCCCGAGGGTGGCCCGGCAGACTCTTCAGCTTCGTCTGCAAGCCCACCTGGGTTTCTCGTGGCCGGCTCGGGGGCCCCAGAGTCGCTTTTGACAGAGCCTGGGGGGCTGGTGGCTGAATGGCTGATGGGGATCGGGGCTGGCTCTTCGGTCTTGATGAAGGGCGCGAGGCTCGGGAGGGTCGGGGGCAACGGCAGGCCGACGGAAGTGGTCAGAGTGGGCAGGACCGGTTTGGTGTCTAGCCAGCTGGTGACCGGCTTTTCCGGAGGAATGGACATGCCGTACGGGATGCCGGTACTTGTGGGGATATTGTCCAGATGCTCAGGCACGGGGTAGGGGTTCATCTGGATATGAGGGTATTTCTCTTTGTGGCGCTGAAAGTGGACCTTGAGGTTCCCCTTGGTGGAGAACCTGTTCCCGCAGATGTTGCACTTGAAGGGCCTCTCTCCGGTATGGGAGCGCAGGTGGATCTGCAAGGCACTGTCGCTCCCGAAGACCTTCGCGCAGAACCTGCACTTGTGTTTGAAGAACGCCTCGTCCGACGTGCTTTTCGCTTCGAAGGCGGGGACATTTGGTGGCTTGCTTTTTCTTTGCTGGGCCAAGGCGGACAAGGAGTTCAAATCCTCTGCAGTCGTTCCGATGTTGGGCAAAGGGCTGGGGAACACCGGGTTAGCGGGGGCCGGCTGAGGTAGAAGTGGATTAGATGCAGGATTCAATAAACTGCTTATTGCAAAAGCTGGTGACGATGACACCGAGGCTGCCGGGAGGCTGGCGTGCACGGCGCCAGCGCTCGAAGCCGCTTTTTCCGAGGACGGGGTGCTCCCCGCTGCCGCCAAAACGTTAATGTTGGGGGAAGAGCCGCTGTTGGGTGGAACGATGGTGTGGCCAGAACCGCTCTGAGGTAGCTGGGTGGGGGGGAGCTGTTTCACACTGCTGATGCACGCAGACTGGCTGGCGAGGCTCTGGGCTAAGCCAGCTGCCGCCGCCAGCTGCTGAGACAAATGGGAGCTTAGTGTGGACAAGGGGTTGGCAGATGTTCGTAAAGTACCTGGAGAAGGACTTGAAGATGTTGGCAAGTCTGCGTTCTGAGACGCCAACAGCAGTATTTGGTGACGGATCTGTTCGATCAGCTGCAGCTGGTGGATCTGTTGCTGCTGGAGGGCCAGGAGCTGCTCCATGAGGGCTGGCACGGCCAGCTTGCCCCCCGAGGCCCCGCCGCACCTCGCTTCCTGGGAGAACTGGGCCACGGCCACCTTGGTGCTCTGCAGGTTCTCGATGATGACGTTGCTGTTGATCACGGAGAAGTTGCCCAGTGTCGTCAGGTCCCCGAGTTGAGGTAGAGAGGTTGTGATCGCTGAGGTACCGGTAGAGGGGACGCCGCTGCAGCCTGGCGGGGGGCCGCCGCTGCCGCCGTCCCCCGGAGCGCCCCCGCCACCTTTGTTAGCCCCCGGGGCCTCCACCTCCATGGACTCTTCCCTGTGGCGGCCGCGGTGTTCCGGAAGGTCGCCGCCTTTGGCCTGATCTGTTTTGAGAACGGGGTCATTCATTTGTTCATCGGGATGCTCTGGAGGAGGGGTAGGAGAGAAGGTTTCGGGTGGGCTGGCTGGGCTTTCATTGACAATTAACACTAATTGATTTTTAGTACAGTTCTTCTTGTGGAGCAGAAGATCTGATAATTCAAAGAACTCGGCACAGCACCGGCCACAGACGTGGGCGTCCTTGCTCTTCGTGGTGCGACTGGGTTGAACTTTCTCTGCGTCTCCTGCCAACATCAAAAGGCGCAGGGTGAGAAAGGGGGCCGGGACACACAGGGTCCCCCATGACTTCAGAACAAGGAGCATGACCAGTCATTTTCTGTCTTCCCAACTTGAACCCCTTGCCCCCGAAAACCAGTCAATACCACCTAAGAAGGTTCATAATTACATGTGGAGGGTGTGGAGGAATTCCTATCAATCCCCTCTCTCAGCTAGCCACGGTCTTCAGATAATCCATCAAAATATAAAATACTACGAACTGAAGACATTGGTGCATAATGAAATTCCATAGCAAGATATTGATTTCCAATATTTTATACACCTTATTGTCTACTCATCCAGAGAGTGTCCAGCAACCATTCTGAGGACTTATTAATGTCTCTTGAGTTTCTGTCAACCTTATTCATTTTCAACTGATTCAAAGATATCTGTGACAGTTTGTTCTGTCACTAAACTAATTTGTAGTCATTCAGGTTCCAATCAGTAGTTGACGGGGGTGGGGGTGAGGTGGGGGCTTCATATCACCAAGCAGAAGACTGACAACTTAAAAATCATCTCCAGCCCCTACCTAGAATCTGAGCTAAGGCTGATCGGTGACAGTCACACTTTTGCCACATCAGTAACAAATCCTTGGGACCGCTCAAGACTCTGCTGAATACAGAGAAGAAAGCATCACACACACACACACACACACACACACACACACACACACCAAAGAGAAACGCAATGATCATAATCCGTTACAAGGCCTGCCTCGCACCTATATATTATCCCCATGGCATGTTTATTTTTAAAATTAAAGAATGCAGCCTTGGCTACCATTCCACTCTTCAAGGAATATATGCCACTAGGCTCCGAATGGCAACATTATGTCTCTAAATATTTCATCAAAAGTGCTCTCTATATCTATAAAAACTGGCACAAGCTTTACATTTCTGATTCAACATCAACTTCTAGAAGGATGGGCCGTTAAGGCGAAGGGAAGAAATAATTCCTGGTTTAGAGTTTGGAACGGCTGTGCAATTCTCCTTGTCTGAATGCCTTTAAAAACAGTTTGCTCTTAACTGTTATCAATTGTTTAACAGATTGTCCTGAACCTTTCATTATAAAAATCCCTTTATTTCATGTTTGTTTCCACGGGTTGCTCAGATTTCTTCTTGCTAAGATCCATTTGTAAATTAAACATAAAAATCTCCAACTCCAAGCTAACATCCTATTCAAAGACAGGATGGAGCCCCATTGTTTGCCCAGCATGGGGAACACCAACTTCTGTTGTACAAATGGTGTGTGGTCATCTCCGAAGGCTGTGAAAAAAAAAAAAAAAACTGTTTAATTCAAGGATTACCTCCCTGCATGCTTTTCTGCAGAACTGAATCAGATAATAGTTAGTTTCCATGACTTCCAAATTCAATCTCCCAGAAAACTTGCAGGGGGAAAAAAAAAAAAGAAAAGAAAAGAAAAGAAAAGAAAAGAAAACTAATTGCGAATATGAATAAATACAAATTCAAAATGTTGCTTTTTCGGTAAACTTGAGAGTCAAATCCAAAGAGCCAGCCATCTGCCTTTTCGTAGTAAACATCCAAAAAAGCTTGAGGACTTTTGCATTCCAGAAAATATAATTAATACCTAAATACTAACTTCTGGAAATTCCTTTAACTCTATTTGCCTTGAGTGATGCCCAAGTTGATGAGAACCCCCTGTGAAGTATGCCAGATGTATGCACACTTTATTCACTGGGAGTGTTATTTGAGTAGCTAAGTTATACTTAACAAGCTAGCTTTGCTAATACCCATCTTTTAATCTCCACAAGGGTATGGAGCGAAATGCATTAACAATACCAAACAAATCTTAGCTGTAGCAGAAAATACCAATAATGATTCAGTTTTAATTTAATGTTTAATCATCCTAATTGGCACCGGATTCCTATGCACGTTCAAGGTGCTGTTTTAAGCACTTTCTGTCTCTCTCCCTGCCTTAAAATAATGTAAACAAAATATTAAACGAAATTTGCCAAAGTTATGTTGCTTAACTTGGGACAAAAATAATGTGACAAAAATTCTGTTTAAAGCTTCTTATTTTGACAACCAATTTTAAATGATGCATCCATTTCAGATGCTTATTTTAAACTAGGAAATGCAATTCCTAATATATTCAACAGAAATGTTATTTCTTTCTCTTTGCACATTTCCATATGTAATGGTTATGTTTCCATCTACTTTTACAGCCAATTATGAAGGAACAAAAGCTATTCTGTTTGTTCACACATTTTCAACAAAATGCATTAAAACTATTATGTCAGCATGTTCTATTAAGCTCTGCATTCAGTGGAAAATACTTTTCAACCAGCTCACATTTATCAAAACATAAAGCCACTTTAAAACACAGTTTTGCTTGGTCAGCTGGGCTTAGACAAATAATGACAGATTCAGAACTAAATAACTAGCAAGGGAAATCAGAAAACTGACTTCATCAATTGTACACATTACAATGTAGTTTTTTTCAAATATTTAGCACATCTGTGTTCACGATTAAAGGGCATTTTAATTCTTTATAACTTGCAAACATCTGATATTCTCATAATATATGGACAAAATAAAAAGAAGGTTACTTTACAGGATTTAGCTGATTATTGCTTTCCTGGGCTCGAATTCTAGCATTTGCACTGCTTCAAGACTCACTTGAGAATTTTCAAGTTTTTCAACCTGAACATTTTTAAATTTAGGATTGTGCTAACTGGACGGAAAATGTAGATGCTTAAAAATAAATACGTGCTTGCTTCTAAGAAAGAGACTATGTTCAAAAGCTGCCCGGAGGTTTTAGCTTGGATTTTCACGACATTTTAATAAGCTGACATCTGATCTCACTGTAGAGTCGACTAATTTAATCTCCTGATGTTTATGAAAACCAAAAAAAAAAAAAAAATCGGGTATCTATTTTGATTTATTTCAAAAGCAGGTGTCGCTATACTGTAATAGCTCTTAACTTTAAATTAATCTGTATTCTGACCTGAGCTGCTGTGAAGCTGAACACGACAAAGACAAAGCATGAGGACTAGTTTGAATCTTTAACTACCAGAGGGAATATTTTAAGTTGTAATAAGACAGACAGACAGACACACACACACACACACACAAAACCACCATGTTCTAATTCATTTTTTGGACCGTCTGCTATCTTGTTTCTCAATAATCTGTTACACAGGATTGCAACTGGTGACCCCATTATAGTAAATACAGTTGCCTTGCTCCCCGTACTAGGGTGAAAGTAACATTCCAGGTCCTCTTCTACGGAGTTTGCATACAAATTGATTTTATAATCCTCCTCGGGGAGGAAAATTTGAGAACCAGTGGTTTGCTAAGTTTGTATGCACAAAAAGGATATCTGGAATTTTTCCGGCGCTTGTGTTTTTGTTTTTGTTTTTTCAGAGGATAAGGTGGTGAACTTAACAGTTCCATCCAACTTATACTCAAAGCCCAGATGTTTTCGGTCTTGTCCTATTTAGGGGCTGGACACCCAACTCAAATTTGTCAGTTTTTCATCATCTCAACCTAACATGGCAGAATAGGAGGCAGAAAATTGAAGTGTTCCAATATATCTGTCTACTGTGAAAACAAAAATAAAACTATGCCCCACACAGCAAGGTTGGGCCAGCCAGGAAACAAAACAAAACAAAACAGAATAAAACAACCCTATCCTACCATATTTAGTTTTCTTTTTTGGAGCTCTTCAGAAAGCGCCTTCACTTTACTTTCCATTACCTTACGATCACATTAACATTTTTAATAGAACCTCTCACAGGATTATGATTTTGGAGCCTATAATCTTTACAAGCTGTTCCTTCCCGTAGACTAACTGAGAAAGGCCATCAGCAACATTTTTGCTTGATCGGTCTTGAACTTTTTATTATTAATATACATACATACATTTTTTTTTTGTTTGTTTGTTTGTTTGCCCAGACTTGGGAAAAACCTAAACCTGAATGTCCAGCTTAAGATTCCAAAGAAATTTTAAACACTCCCATGTGTGCCCTGCATACTGTCTATAATAACGTCTTAAGTTTCCCTCTCTCTGATACGCAACCGAATGACACATCACCAGAATGCTTCAATTTCCTCCATATTCTGGCCAGGATTAGTGTATTCTCAAGTGGAAGAACACAAGCAAAATCTCTGGGAAAAAAACCACAAAAAACAAAAAATCCATACGGATAAGACACTCCTTAAGCAGGGATGTGAGCCCACCTAACACACACAATCAATGAAAGGAGTAAAATGTCTTCCTCTTGGATGAATCAAACTGAACACTAGGTGGGGTTCCAGTTGTAAGGGTTTGTTCAAAAACTTCTTTGTGGCTTTTCCTATTCCAGTGACGCGTAAAAAGAGAGACTCCTTAAGGCGAGATCTAAACTTTGGCTACATAAACATTGGCAAAGGCACAAGAAACTAAATCCCTGTTGTTTGAGGGTAAAACTGAGCTATGGAGACTACCTGTCAATCTTCCCCTTTGGGGGTCTGGCATCTGAGGGTGACAGGGGAATAAGGTTAGGAAAAGAAGCCAAGCTGATAAGGTGAGACTAAAGTAAACTACCAACTTCCTGCTAAGTGACTAGCAAGACTCAATTTGGGGGTCACTGGGAAGATACTGAAGTACATATTATGATCTGGACCTTGTCACCTTTGCATGGGAGGAGGCTAGCAAAGGTTAAAACAGCTCGACACATTTAGCTTCTCTAAAGCCTGGCACACACACACTTTTTTCTGTGCGTGTTGGGGGGGGAGGGGTGTTGGGGCTCCGTGTAATTTACCATCTCGGCTAAACTGCTCAATTCCTTCAGTTTTGGTAAGCTAAGAAAATTCTGGAAGACGGGGCAAGCTGTACACCACGCGATGTCTTAGAAACACTGAATTAAGACGGCAGGAGGACTTTGTTCTAGTTACTACGGAGAGCTGGGCTTTGAACCATTTCAAAAAACTTAGCAGACTGGGACTCTGCCGTTTGCTCGCTTGGGTTCCCACTAAGCTCTCCATGTGAGAAATGTGGGTTTTTGCCTTCTAAAGGGCTCCTGGTAAAGATGACTTGCTACCTGCAGGACGTAGAAAGGAAATAAAGTCCCCTAAGGATAACCTATAAATTGGCACTTGTACCTATAAACCATAAGAGAAACTTGATGTACCAGAAACCACGAGACCCTCACTATGACAAATGCACTTTTGTGTCCGCTCTCTCACACCCAACTCCACTTTGCTTGTTGGTATGTTTGTTTTCAACGTTATAGAAAGTATTTGCCGCCCGGAGCAAATCCCCTCAAAACAGTTTGCATTCTCTCATCCAGAATCTTCCATTATGCCACAAACTTAGAATAGGCCTGATTAAACATGAATTCTTTCCAACTGCCTTATCGTGCAGGTGTCGGTTTTTCAAAAAAAGCAATTAATTATAGTTCTCTCTAACCTTTTGGGCCCAGAAATCAATGTGTTGCCATTAAGCTGCTCACAATGAGTAAATTACTTTGGTAAATAATAGAATTTCATTATTAATATAAATAAGAGGAACATTTATGATACTTTATATGAGACCATGTTTTATCTCGAGTTCATGATGTTTTTATCTCTCTTCCAATATTATCTTTTCCTTGAGAAAGCTGAGCACCAAAATACTTTAATAAACGAATGGAGTTGGAATGGGCCATCCCTGTAGTACCTGAATCTTAAAAACACCATTCAAGGAAGAAAAACCCAACACACTCACACACATACACCTCTGGAACCCAGAGCTTAGTAAAGAACCCACAGAGAAAATCATTAGATTCTAATATTACCCTTTCTCCAAATTATTTATCTTGGTAAATAATTTTTCCAATGGCAGTCATTTTTCCACAAATAACTCGAGACTTGTTGAATACCATTTAAGAGACAGGTAATATGTGCCATAATCTTGGTTTCATAAGAAATAGAAAAATTTCCCAGCTGAATGTAGGGGGTTCCTGGAATTTCAGCTAAATTAAAATAGGAACATTGGAAGGCTGACTAAATCATCTTGTTTTCTTGAACTTGTTCTGGGGGAGTTATCCGTGTGGCTGTTTGGCATGGCTCTGATTTTCTTTGTATGCCCGTGCACACACACACATACACACACACAAACACACACACACACATACATGAGGCCACTCTCAGCCTGAGTCTCTGCGTTTGGGCTCCTGTGCCCGGGGCCCACAAACTTTTCTAGGTCCTGCTGTAGGTAGAAATCAGCATGTCTGAGGTGCCAGCGTGTGTCAAACGCACCAACTAGATTTAATTCTGTTTGTTCGAGGTTCCATGGACCCTATTTCTGAACATTTTGAGACATAAGAAAAACTAGCACACTGTTGGGAGTGAGGCGCTGTCTCCTAAAAATGTAATAACCTTTATACATGCGGGGGGTGGGGGAGGTCCACCCAAAAAAAAAAAAAAAAAAAAAGCCCTAAACCCCAACAACTCGGTGAAGTGTGTTCTGCCTCGGGAGGTGCACAGAGATTGCCCATTCCTTGCAGAAAAGGTGGCGACTTTTTAAAGGTAACTTGGAGATAGGTCACACGTTCTCAAGCCCCACTTTCTCCCAACTACCCCCAAATAAAAAGATGGGGTGCTGGAAGGCCCTCCGGTGAGGCAGACACTGAGGAGGATTACTTGTGTGTTAATATTATTACAACATACGGAATCCTGTAACCCTATTACAAAATCTACCCTCTAGGCAGCTTCCTCCAAACTTATTGTTCAACCATGTAAAAACAGTCATAACCTAAAACCATTACCACGGAAGAAAAAGAGGGGGTGAGGAGAAGTGAGAAGGAGCTGGGAGGGAAGTCCTGGCCATGCCCCTAACACTTTGCTCTTTCTTAGGACAATGAACCAGCTTTGGGGAGAAATAAAGGGGGGGGGGGGAGAAAGAGAGGGAGGAAGGAAGAAAGAAAGAAAAAAAAGAAAGGAAACTTGATTCAGTGACTTAATGAACTTACCTCAAAGCTCAAATAAACTAAAAAAAAAAAAAAAGTCCTAATAAATAATAATGGTAAGAGGTAGTGAACTCCTTTTATGCTATTGCTTTATGAGAAACCTTAACTATTAAAAATTCTAGATTCCCAGGGCGAAGGAGAAAGGCAAAGATCTAGCAGGCATCCTTTCTCCTGGAAGCCCGAGTCTTTTTTCTCCTTTTTGAAAATGTATGAAATCAGGACAAATGGACAAAAAAATTTTAAAAATCCCAACAAAACAAAACAAACAAAACAAACCCCGAAAAACTTTTTCTTCTCCTCCCGTTTGGCTTTTCCTACACAGACTGGGAAGTTTCACAGTGTTCCAGGGCGGAAGGGTCTTAGCAGAAACTTTGAGAAAGATGGGTGTCGGGCGAGAAGCAGAAGAAACCAGCTGAGAAAACTCGGAAAAATATTCGGAGCTGTTGCTGCGGCCTGGGGTAATTTCCCCCCAATTTATCTCGCGTCTCCGGGTTGGCCTCGGATGGAAAGCGGGGTTGGGGGCTCTTCTCAGCAGACTGAGAAATCTTAGACTCTGGGTAAGGCTGGAAGCTCGAAAGAGTACTGGGGTGGGGGGCTGGCGGCAAATGTTGTAAACAATTTTCTTAATCTGTCTCAGTTATCCCCAATTTCTTCAGGGGACCCTCAGGCCAGGAGACCCATTTCCCGACAGCTGGGGTTACGGGAGTGGAATTCCCTTGGCTTCTCTGCCTGGGCTCTGCGCGGCTCCCCGCGCCCCAGCCCTACTGAGAAGCAGGCCTCTAGGGAAGGAGCCTGGGGACCGTGGGGCCCGGGCGGCCGTAGAGTTTAGTGGGCAGAGGTGACGATCTAAGGGCACGCTTCTGAGCCTTGTCGGGCTCCAGGTGCCTCCTCCATACCCCCAAATGCCGCCCAGGACTTGAGCATTCCGAAGGGCACCCGGAGCCGCGGAGACCCCGCCGGGGTTGCCCTCGTTCTCCCGCAGCCGAAAGGCGAGCATCTAGCTGGGGACCGACCCCGGCGCGGCTCCTCCGCCTCGGACGCTGGGCCTGGCAGCTCGGAGGCCCCTAAAATGAACCACCTCCAGGGACCAAGAGGGATTCGAGGTGTCCTCCATGCGTACCCCCAAATCCCCAGCCGGGACCTCTCCTACTCTCGGCCTCGGCGCCCTCACACAAACTTTTCTCTAGACTTGTTAATTCCCTTCGGGACCCCACAGTTGTCGCCTCCATCGGAGAAAGCGAGTGCCTCTGGGGGGGTTCTCCTCTGGCTAGAGACCCCCCCCCCCAGTAGCCCTGGAAAAAGACCCTCACGATTCCTGGAAGCACGGAGTACCACGATCCTCAGCAGGCGCACACCCAATCTAAAGCTTTCTCAGGGGCGAGGGGTGGGGTGCATGTATTGCGAGAAAAGATGCGGGGATAAAGCCTGACCCCAACCAACACGGTTCCCCGGCCGCCTGCACTGCGTCTCAGGAGCAACCAGCCGCAAAGACCACTCTCCGCCCCTGCCGCGACCCCGGAGTGTCGGGCACCCGCGCCCGGACACAGGTCCCCGTCTTCTGGCAGCTCTGAACCCCTAAAGGCATCCCATTCCCCCGCGCGGACCCAGGTGGAGTGTGAGCGCTTAGGGGGGCGCGGCACGGGGGGCTCCCCCGCGCTGGAAGTTCAGCCTGGAGTACCAAGTAAACTTCCTTTCCGCAGGCAGCAGGGCCGGGGCGGCGGAGGCCGGCCCGGGGGCCCGGGGCCCGGCGCGGGGAGCGTGAGGGGCCTTGGGCGGCCGACCTCCGTCCGCCCCGCGTCCCCCCGGCCATCCGGGCTCCGGCTGCCGCTCCCCGGAAAAGCCGGGCCGGAGAAGCGGGGCCCGCGTGCCCGCTCTCCTCCCCCCATCCCCGCCCCCCGGAGGACCCAACAACTCCGGAAAGATCCTGCCGGGAGAAGTGTTTGCTCTCCCCGGGCCAGGGGGAAAGCCCGGTGCAGGCAAATTGAAAATTAAAAAGGAAAGAAAAAAAAAAAAAAAAAAAAGAAAGAAAGAAAGAAAGAAAGAAAGAAAGAAAGAAAGAAAGAAAAGAAAGGAAGAAAGGAAGGAAGAAATACGCTGAGTGCCGAGTGGTAAAGGCGAGCGGGGACTCGGTGGTGGCAGCGGCCAGGGCGGTGGGCGCGGGGGCCAGCCGCGTGTGCGTGGGTCCGGGTGTGCGTGAGTGTGAGTGCGAGTGCGTGTGTGTGCGTGTGTGTGTCCGCGGCGCGGGCCGGAGCACTCACCATCTCGCCGGGGGAGCGAGGCCACTTCGGGGTCGGATTGGAAATGTTGAGGCTTCGCTTGCTTCCTCCGCGACATGCTGGCTCAAACATCAGCTGGGGCAGAATAAAAAATTACTAAAAAAAAATCTTCTCAAAATTACGGAAATCGAGCGGCGGCGGCGGCGGCGGCTCCCCCCGCCCGCCGGCCCGCCCGCCCCCTCCCCGGCTCCCCGGCCCCGGGCGCAGCGCGCATGTGTCCTGCTATAATTATGATTATCAATAATGCATTGCGATTAATCATAGAGGGGCTCTTTGAAAGGCGATTGGCACCGGGCCAGCGCTATTCAAACCCGCTCGCCTTAATCAATTAGTTCGTGATTTGCTGCAGACCCCTGTCTCTCCGCGCGCTGGCCCAATAAGCCGGCCGCGGGGCTGGCTCTGCGCGCCGCGCCGCCCGACACTGGGTTAACCCTCTTCGCGACCGCCCGGGACTCCGCGGCCCGGCCGCCGCGGGCCTTCCTCCTCGCCTCTGCGCGCCCGGCGCCCCGGCCTGCGCCCCCCCCTCCCGAGCCCCCCCCATCCCGGGCTGGGCCGACCCGAATTAGCATGCCCTCCCCGGAATTAAGCCTCGCGGGTGGGGGGTGGGGCCGGGCGGTGGGGGCTGGAGACCCAGGCTGCGGGCGCGCGGCGAAGTTCCCAACTCCCGCGCTAGGCGCGCCGGCCCGCGGGGGGAGGGAGTCCCGTGGCGGGATTTGGGGGGAGGAAGTCCCGTTTCGTGAGTGTTTCTTCGTTTCTTTAAGAGCTACCAGAAAGCAGCCCACCCCCACCCCATAAAAAAAAAAAAAATAAGCGAGTGGGGAAGAGCCAGCCCCACGCCGGTCCGCCTCCTGCCCGCGGCCCGGCCTCCCTCCCGCTCGCCGCCTGGCTCGGCGCTCCTTCGCCCCGAGTTCTCCATCCCCTGGATCGCGGGCTCGCGGGGGCGCGGAGAAGAGGACCGAAGAAAGGTTTGGGAACGTGATGGGTTTGGGGCTTTTGGAGGGGGGAGGGGCAACTCTCCCGCCACCCGGATCCTTCTCAAAGGGCCCCGATCCTCCAGCCTCTCGTTGCTCCCTCGCTTCCCTTCTCTACCTCGGACATTCCCAGGACAATTAGGGCTGAAGTTTTCGGGAGAAGCAGCCCCGAGCCCGTGGGATAAGGGGCGGCCCGGCTCCGCCCAGGACCCCTCCGGACCTCCCCCCCGGCTGCCCCGGTTGGCTGCAGGGCGCGTCACTCCGCGGGGAGGCGGCGGCGGCAGTGGCGCCGCCGAGCCCGGGGCGGGCGGAGAGCAGGGACCGGCCTGGGATCCGAGTTCAGCTCCAACCGGGGGGAGGGGAGGGGCCGCCGCTTGCACTGAACGCTGCAACCCGCCCCTGGCCTCGGGAGGCGCAGCCCAGGCCGGCCCGGCCGTGTGGGCAAAGCCAGTCCTCGGGACCCCTAGGCTCCCCGCCCTGGGGGGAGGGGACCGCGCCCCAGGCTCCTGGCAACCAGGTGGCCGCGCGGAGCCCGGAGTAGTGGGGGTGGGGGTGGGAGGCCTCCCTGTCCGCAGCTGTCTGGCCCGACAGAAGCTCGCCTCGGTCTCTCCGGCACTTGCCGAGCGCGGCACCCAAACTTTTCGCACTAGCTCCCATCTCCCCAGGCTGGGACGCAGCCTCCCTACCCGCGCCCCGGGGTCCGGAATCGGGAACGTGGGTCCTGCGCTCCCTCCGCTGGGCTCCGGCGCCCGCGAACCTGAGGATCAGTCCTTGGCTCAGCCTAGCTCTTTCCCCTCGCGCCTCGGAGTCTCCTTGCTCCAGGGTTCCCGAAGTCCTGCGCCCGAAGGACAAACTAAACTTCGCTTGAGTAATGGAGGAGGGGGGGGGGGTGCAGATACACAATCCCTGCCCTATCTCGCTATCGGGAGAGGAGAGGGCTCATAAGGACGCCCCAATTCGGGAGCGCCCTTGAGTCTGGAGAGCACCACAGTCGGTTCGCGCGAAGTGGGCACCAATCTTTAGAGTAGTTTCGCGTGCTTGGGACCCTTACCGCTCTTCCCCAAATGACTCTTCTCTTTTATCTTCGTTGGTCTTTTTTTTTTTTTTTTTAATTCCAAATCTTTTGTGTGTGGGTGCGGGTTAATGTTTCTGTTTTCCTCTTGGCGACTTTTATTCCCCCATTGGTCTAACTTCTCCCTTCTTTCTTTATTCTCGTTCTCCCTTTCTTCACCTTTTCTCCCTCTTATTTTTCCTCTCTTCTGCCCTCGCTCGGTTCCTGACACGCACGCACACGCACACACACACTCCCTCTCCACCTCGCTCTCCTTTTCTCCCCAGGTCCTGTTGGTTACAGTAGATTTTGATAAAAAGACAAACGAAGCTATCAGTGGGGCTGATGTTGAAGAATGAAGATAATAATGTTTCCATAGGTGGTGCTTCAAATGCCATTATTTCTCACTGAATATTTAAAGAGATCCCTCGGCAAAGATGGATCTGCGTGCTCCTGGGGTGCGAGAAGCTCACTTCCCCCAGACTCCCGGGAAAGTGTACAGTAGCACGTGCCAATCCCGCACCCCCCGCCCACCCCTGCAAATTGTGGTCCTTGCACACACCAGCCCGCGCAACCAGGTACACTAACGTGCCGGTACATATGCATTCGCACACTCCTTTCTCCGAATGTGCTTGCATTTGGAGCCGCCCGCATCCGTCTCTAACACTCTTGGCTTCTTGCAAGTCCCGGCCTCCGGGTCACCGCGTGCTGCCAGGAACCGAGCCGAGCTGGCGATCCCGCAAACCCTTCTTCCCGGTGCGCGCCGCGTGCGCCACGGGAAGCTCCCGGAATAGCTTCACACGTGTTCGTTCCTTGCTCTATGTGTTATTAAGATTGGGGGGGGGCGACTTCCCTCCTCCCCAAACACCAAAACAAACAACCAAACGAAATGCACACGCAAAAACAGCTTCTCGATGTTTAATTAAAAATGGGTAAGCAGAGACGAATTAATTGGGGGATCCAAACTTTAATAACTTTTTTCGTTCTTTTGCGTCCTCGACGGCGTAGAGGCGGGCGTCTCGCTCTGGGAGCGGCGTCCCCCGCTAATTTCTTGTTTGTTTTCTTTCCCTCTGTGGCGGGGAGAGAGGAGAGGGGGAGGGTGGAGGAGGGGGGATGGGAGGAGGGGGATGGTCGGAATGGCGGGGAGAGGAGAATTGGTCTTTATTGTTGATGGCAATACATCAATTACGGGCCATTGTCTGGGGCCCAAGTTCCGTGGTTCGCTGACGCGGGCGCTGCGATGTCAGGGCGCGGGTGAGGCTTCGCGTGCCGCGAGGCAAAGAAATAATTAAATTACTAAAAACGGAGACTGAGTGGGGGTTCATTTTTACTTTTGAACGGGTCGAAAGAAGGCAGTGAGTGCGACCGAAGTGCCACAGCTGAAGCCCGTCCCCACTCCTTGCTCGTCCCAGTAACCTGCGCGCTCTATAGGAGGTCGCGCGGGCTGGGCCTAGGATGGGGCAGCTGCTGGGGGAGCCCGGCGGACGCGGCTCCGACTTGCCATTTCCACCAGAGGGCCTGGCACTTAGGGGCTGATCTACGCGAGGGAACTGGGGTGGCCCGAAGTGAGGTTGCTGCTGTGCCAGGGTCGTGACCTCGTGGGCCAACAAGAGCCGCACACGGAGGAGGCGCTTGGCGAGTTGTGCGAACTCACATTTGGGGGGCTCGCTGGCGGTGCTTCTCCTAATGCTTCTCCGCAGTTTTCCCAAGACCTAGAGCGCCTTGTGGGGTTGGTGGACGGAAGGGCTGTGCCCCAAGGCCACGGGCCACTGCTGAGTTTCCAGCGAACGCCTTTTCGAGACTCTCTGCTTCATCCCAGATCCTGGGAAGGGGAGAGGGTGTTGGGCCTCCCCTTTCCAAAGGCCTGGCTCTCCCACCTGCAAAAATATCTCCTGCTGGCCCAGTCTGACCCCAGCTTTGGGATGGAGCCTGAAATGAGGCCTGGCCTGGGCCCGGGACCCTCCTCCTCTTTCCGCCCGCACTGGTTGGGCACCCCGGAACTGCGGGACCCCCCCCCCCCCGTCCCCCGCGCGCCCTGGCGTGCCCCTGCTCCCTCAGCCGTAGGCCCCAGGCCCCGCGGGCCCCCGGGCCAGGGCTAGGAGGGCTGGAGATGAGGTTTCGTTTTTTTGGGTTAAGGGGAAAAAAAAACAAAAACAAAAACAAACAAACAAACAAACAAAAAAAAGGCGAAAGGGCGGCAGCGGTGCCCCGGGGGTTGGGGGTGGAGGCCCGTCGATGGTCTCAGTATTATTGATGGGGAAACGGTTAGGGCAGGAGCCTGGAGATCAGGTTCTCAGTCCTTCTTGTACCGGGAGGTGGGAGGGACGGAGTGGGGGCCACGGTGGTGATAGAGATGGTGGTAGTGGCGACCCGGATAATGGTGGTGTGTGTGTGTTGGGATGGGGACGCCTGGCTGCACCCGCATTAACCACTCCTGGGATTTACTTCTATTTTTCTGGTCTGAAAGTTTGGCGTGGATGGGGCAGAGAAAGGACTGACGCAGTTACCCTAGCCCTTAGAACGCTTTGCTAGCCTGGGGGCTAGAACAGTGGGAGGAGGGGGACAGAGAAACTGACCCAAAGCAAAGACCAAACCCACCACAGGCTCGGTTGTTTTCCACGCCCCGGGACTTCGCTTTCTCCGGGAGTTTCAGAAACTCCTTTCTTAACCGAACTGCGGACGCTGATATCCTAACCTCTCCTCGACCGCGGGAGAGGCTTCGAACCTGAGGCCTCCGGGAGCGGGCTGGGGTGGGTACCCTCGGTCCCGGCGGAGTCGAAGCGGTGTGCACTCGGCTCCCTCGCTCCGGAGTCCCGGCGGCGAGAAAGCGCACTTTCAGGGGTACTCCCGCCGCCCAGAGCCAAGGGCTATCTCCAGACCGGCGCCGAATGCCGCGCAGGGACCAGGCGCCCCGGCGCCGGCTCAGGCGGGAAAGTCGGCGGTGGCAAGCGAAGGTCGGGCTTGGTAACCACCCCACGTCTCCCAGCCAGAGGTCCCCTGCAGCCTGCCCGCGGCCAGCTTCATCTTACTTCCCTTGCAGGGCCATCCCCACGGCAGCATTTAGAAATGGACTTCGCCAGCGACTGCGAGTGCCCGGGATTTTTTGCTTTGCGTCCACACGAAGCGTCTTGCACTTAAATTCAGTGCACCCCGCATGCAACAGTGCCTCGCTAAGGGGTCTCTGGGTATAAAATTCCTCCCAAAGGAAATGTCTCGAGGTACCGAAAGTGGAAAAGACTAATCGAATTTATAAAAAGAAAACCTTTGCTTCCTTTTGGTTAAAATCCCATTGCGGTTTTCTCAACGTGGAAAAAAAAAATTATCATCATGCAATAGAGTGTAGCTAATTCCTGGAACCTGGTAGCAGGATGTTCAGAGCGCCCAGCAGGGCTCACAGATTCTCATATTGGAGCTCAGGAGGTAGGATTTTGGGATCCAGTGAAAAATGATGACTTCTTATGTCATCTGCTGGGAATGGGTGTGAAATCCATGGAGCCCTGGGCTGTGTGGGCATTTGGGGGTGTGCCTGGGGGAGGGAGGATCTGCCAGGAAACTCATTTTCATTCATATAGGAGACCCTCTCAAATGAGCTCCCATCTAGGCAACTCCTAGATCATTGAGGAAATCTCTTCTAACAAACTTAAAAAAAAAAAAAAATATACTCTGCCACGTTCTGTAGCACAATGTCCCTCTTCAAAGAACAGAGCAACAGTTTCCAAAGAGAGGGGCATCTTGGTTTTATGAAAAGCTTGCCTGCCTGGAGACTTTGCCTGGGGTTGGTCCAAGTTCATGGAGGAAAGCACCCTTTGGTTTCTCTTTGGTGGACATCTGTGGCCAACTCTGCTTTCAGAACCATCTTGGGGTCCTGGCTCTTGTCTGCCCCGCGGCCTGGTGCGCAAGGCCTGTCACTGACATTACTGAGAATTTATAAACCCTGCAAATGTCAGCTGAGCTCTGACTTGCCCAGGGGATATTGCTCTGGGTTTCTCTGTGAGGGAGAGAGGCAGGCGTTTCTCCTCCGAGTTTGCAGTTTTGAGTCAGAATGGTAACTTTTCCTCATCCCAACCAACTTCAATTTGTCCTTCTAGTACAAGTATTTTTTGTTTGTTTGTTTGGTTGGTTTTTTGGTGCCCTATGTGTGATGAATAAAAAGGGGTGGCGTGGAGGAAGCAAGTGGACAGCCCACCCCTCTCTTCTTTCCCCTTTTCCGGCTTGATGAAGTGTCTTAATTTCTGTACTCTAATTTCTTTCTCTGGGTTTTTATCCTTCTCTCTCTGGCAGCAGCAACAACACAGTTCTCTAAGACTTAATCCCTGATTTAAGGTGGGGTTTTGCATTTGAGAGACTTTCATTTCCCAATTCCAAATCCCGGTCTCCCTCTTTTCTTGTGCCTCCCCCAAACAGGAGGAGTTATCTCCTAAACTGTAATCCTGAAGCCATCAACACCTGACCGCATTAAGGTCAGGAAATAGCCTTACTTTTTCTTTCCTTTCCCATTTGTAATTCTCATTCTTTCCTGACCTCTACTTTCTCATCCCAAGTCTCCTTTCCACCCCAGACTCTCTTACCTATTTTGTAGTAAAACCCAGTTTCGAGAAGCCTTGCTTATTAGAACCTTTGCTCAGGCCCTTACAGATGCAACTTTTGCTTAGAACTTGGTCCCCTGGACTCGCTGCGGCCTTTGCCCAGGGACCAAAGACAGGAAGATGGTTCCAGATCTGTCTCCTTCTCCTGGGAGAGTTGGGGTGAAACCCTCATTTTCCAGGTTTGCTTTTATTTTCCTTTTCTTTCCTGGACCCCACAGCATCTCCCATTTGGGAGAATAGTGCTGAGAAAGCTGGCCTTTTATCTCCATCTCCTTGACAGTGTCTTTTCTGCTGATCGCAAATGACTGTCCCTGGCCAGCTTTATTCACATGCCCCTACCTGGGCATTGGAGTCAGGCTACGGGAATTTACATCCTGGCTGTCATTGAACCGCGTCCTGGGAACATGGTCCTAGGTGCATACCCACGGAGTGGGTCAAATTAATATCACTACACTCCCATTTCCTGCTGCCCAAAAGGTATCTCGCGGAGAGGAAGCACAGTGCTTTGAAGCATCCAGCAAAGAGCTCAGCCTTCTCCGAGGAGCGTGACCCCCCTATACCTCCAGCCGCTCCTTCCTCTGTTCCAGGGAGATAATCATAGTCCTGGTTTCATAGAGCTCTTGAGGGTTAAAAGAGTTAATATGTATGAGGAGTTTAGAATAGTGGCTGGCATGTAATTAACATAATATAAGTGTTAACTATTATTGTTACCACCCCACAGGTTGTTAGGATCAAATGCTGCAGGATGGTGAAAATACCGTTCCCCATTCACCCCTCCATCCCTCTATTTATTTACTCATTCACCCAGCAGAGTAACCGTGCCAGGCGTGGGGGAGACCACGGAAACAGAGCAACTCCTTTGCTTGCAGGCAGTTGATCAAAGAGTTTATTTCTTGGACATGTGTTTATTGCCTGGCTCAGTGTTGGGGGGTGAGTGGAACAGCATAGGAGCAAGGGTAAAAACAGTGCTTGATTTCAGGGCATTTCTAACTTTTTTTTTGTTTGTTTGTTTTTCTTTATTTATTTTTGCATTTTAACAGGAAGTCCTGATTAATACAGAAAATTGAAAGTTGAGCAGGTTGTGCACGAGCCCAAGCCTCATAGTGCACGTGGGCCAGAGACAGATCTTCTGCTTGCTTCTAGAAGGTTCTTGAGCACTAATGACATGCAAGTAGCCTGTGGCTTAGGTGCCAGCCCGTATTCTCTTTGCTGTTTTATTTGGCTCACACATGTGTGTTTTGATTGTACGGACTCCTCTGGATGGAGCAGAAAACAAAACACAACAATAAAACAGGTGCTGCTTTGCTTTGGGCTTCTTGAAAAGGTATAAACTACTCTCAGTGTGTACTTAGGCCTCCTGTTGCTGGATTTTTTGCTTTCCATTTTTGTCCGATTATAAAAATGGAGCGCAGGTTCAGTAACAGAGCACCCCGTAGCCTAAATCTAATGGTTGGGGTGGGAGATACCATCAGCCCGTCCTGCCCTCCTAGGTGTGTGTCCTTTGGCTCTGGAGGTGACCGGTCTGGCGGCTACTGTGTCTACCTTGTGCTCGGTGTTACGACCACGTTGTGATCAAAGGTAATTTTATACTTACGGTCGGAACGTGGAGAGCTCTTATGAATACCCCTTCCCTCTGCTTTGAGATGAAAACCCTTTGTAGGGCTAAGATCTAGAAAAAGAAAGAAAGTCTGAGCAAAACACAACAGCAACAGCAAAACAGAACCAAACCAAACCAAAACAAAAAAACTCTCGAGCGGCCCCATCGTTTGGCAGAATGGGAAACAGGCGTGTAGGTTTTCAGGATCCTGATGGAGGCTTTGGGAAGCCTCTGATGGCAAACATAGCTTCAGACAGTCACAGATATCAGCGACTGAGGGGGAGTTTTCTTTTTTCTCTGGCATGGAGGGAACAGACTTGATTCAATCTGTCACTTGATGTCCTTCTCCTCAAAAATAGTGCCTGGGGGCCCTCAAGGGCTTTATTTAGAGGCTCTCAGGAGCTCGGCAGTATGTAAATTATGTGTGAGTGTCCTTCATAGTTCCCGGTGGTCACAATCGGGGATTTAAACATGATTTAACATTTCAGATGATTTGTGGGAGGTTTGGAGCCGGCCAGCAGTGGGGCTAGCCCAGGCTGGTTTTCTCACAGTGCATTAAGTAGGTTTCCAAGTCTCCGCTGCTCCTTCTGTTCTCTTCCTAGCCTCTGAGCTGATCTGTGAGTAGCTCCCAGTGTTGGTGGGTGGCCTCCCAAATGTATCAAGGAGTTCTAAGACGTTTCCAAATGAAAGGTCTTAAAACTTAAAAAAATGCAACTCAGTCTATAGTGTGACCCTTTGCCTGCCCATCCATCCATCCATCCATCTATCCATCCATTCAGTTAACTAACATTTATTGAGCACCTACTGTATGCCAGTCGGTATTTTAGGCATGAAAGATATAATTGTGAAAAATGGAGAGGATCTCTTTGATCTTCTGGAGTCTACATTCTAATGAAAGGGATAAACATTAAAAAAAAAAAAAAAGACTCAAATGCAGAGAATGATGAGTCCTTTAGAGAGTATAACAGTGTGTGATGTGATGGAGAATGCCTGGGAGGAGGCACAGAGAGGAAGAAGAGGGGGATCAGGAAAGCCTTCAGGGAAGTGACCGTCACACTGAGATGAGAATAAGGGAAGGGTGTCAGTCATGCCACAATTTGGGGACACAAGCGTTCTGGGCCAAGGAAAGAGCAATTGCAAAGATTCCGAGAAGAGAATGGGCTCAGAAAAGTGAGCTCCTTTTTCTTCTTTTTACTCTCCTCCTTGTTATTCTACTTTCAGGAGGATTTAAGAAATGAAATATCTTTTTTTTTTTTTAATTGGTCTTTTTTTTAGTCAAAAAGGATAAAATAAATTGTGAAGTAGACATACAGTGGAATACTACGCAGCCATGAAAAGCAGTTAAATGCTGGTATTTGCAGTCATGTGGATAAATCTCAAAAGTATTATGCTGAGTGAAAGAAGCAGAAGCAAAGTTGAACACACAGCCTCATTCCATTCATATTGCATTCTAGAAAATACAACCCAACCTATGGTGACAGAGAGCAAAGTCGTGGTTTAATGGTTGCCTGGGGGCTGACGGGGAGGTTGTTGAGGGGTCCAAGGAAACTCATGAGGGTAAGAGATATGTTTGTTATCTTGATTGTAGTGATGGTTTCACAGTGACATACATAATTCAAAACAGATCCGATTGTCTATCTCACATGTGTATGCAGTTCAGCAAACTTCAATCTTTGCTCCACAATGTTGAAAAATTAGGTACCCCACATTGGAAAACCTTGGAAATGGATGTAAGAGATCAGGAATTTTAAGAGAAAATGGAAGTTGCCACTTTCCTGTTTAAACATTTGAACCCCAAAATTCTTTGTGGCTTGGTTGCATTTGATCTAGGAACAAGTATTGGCTTGGGTGGGTATGGGACTAGGGTTGGCACTGAGCCAGCTACCTTGACCCTGGAAGAAGCATCAAGGTTTTTTTGTGTTTTTGAGTCATAATGACTTTTTCTATTATTCTACCCAGAAGCAAAAAGGCCTTTGAATGTCAGGTGCTAATCTAGTCTTGGAATTAGAGGCCATATTGGTGTTGAGAGAGAAGTTTCCAGCCCCCAGCAGCTGATGAATCCAGATGGAGTTCAGGGTCTGAAGCTGGACAAACACTGTTCACATTGACTTACAGTTTACTGGGACTAGAGGTTAGTCTGAAAGGCCATAGACCAGTTGTCATCTGAAGGACCATCTTTAGTCAAGAACAAGGTTTTTTCCCAATCTGCCATGGACCAACATTTTTGAAAATATAGCACTAGAAAAATATATTACTAGAAGAAGTTCTGAGAAAAAAATGGAATAGAAAACAGAATCACACAAAATGTAAGCTCAAAATTGTGTCGCAGATTCAGCAAATATAAATTATCCTGGCAAACTGTCAAAGTAGTTTCTTTCTTTCTTTTTTTTTTTTTTTTTAACATTATATTTGTTTATTTGAGAGAGAGAGAGGGATAGATCATGGGCAGGGTAAGGGACAGAGGGAGAGGGAGAAGCTGACTCCCCAGTGAGCACAGAAGCCCAAGGTGGGGCTCGATCCCATGACCTTGAGATCATGACCTGAGTGGAAATCAAAAGTCAGATGCTCAACTGACTGAACCACCTAGGGGCCTGGGCAAAGGAGTTTCTGAATGCTTGCTCTCCATTTCTCTAGTTACAGGGTTGCAGACAGACAGCAAACCAGTCCAAAGCACTGGCCTGTGGACCACAGTCTGAGGAGCCTTAGGGTAGGTCAGAATCTCAGAAGCCCAAAGCAGGTAGTGCCGTATGACATATTTGTTCCTCTCAGTGCTCAGAGAAGTTAGATGGGACCCAGGGTTCCCAGAGCGCCCCAGGGCCAGTTGCCTCTGGTCACAAAGAGCTTCTTCATTTTATCACACGGGGATCCACAAATGTCACAGCTCTCTATGTGGAAAAAGCGAGAAAGTACCATAGAATAGCAGTTCTCACACTTTGGGGAGCGAAACAACTGGCGAGGAGGGGCAAGGGTCTGTGAGAAAATGCACACAGCATTTCTAATTCGGTATCTGCACAGTGAGGGCCAGGAATCTGCATTTTTATCCATACCCTAATTACACCGTAGTTGACCTTGAAATGTGTGTCCTGGAGACACACATTTCTCTCATTGTGAGAAACCCTCTTGCAAACACAGTGGAGGTGGGTCAGGAGTGGGTTTTTCTCTATCAGCACGTACTCAAGTCTCTCTACAAGCTAAACCGAGGACCAGAAATTAAACCGAGAAATGCTTCCATTAGGGTTCTCAGCTTCAACAAGAGACACTTCAATTTCCACAGAGAAATAGCCTTTTAAGGGACTTGGGATGCTCGTAGATTCCTCAAGAGGGTGGGGGAATCAGGATCAGCCTCTCCAGGGTAGCCCCTGAGGAGACATGACTATCGCCCCTGGGAGCCATCCCACAGCTGGGCACCATAGAAGCTTCTGGGCATTGGCTGTAGTTCCCACTGCTGTGACAGCCTCAGCAGCCTGGGTTCTTCACAGTCCGGGGCTCCTGAGTCAACGTCTTCAACGAGGCATTTGGTGGCTCTCGCCCAGCCGCAAAGGAGTCTGGGAATGTAGATGTCTGCCATTTTGAGCTTCCATCTCAGAGAAGTCTAAGGCTCATGTGGTGGGGGTTTTCCTGAGGAGTACCAGATAGACGTCAGGTGTCTCTGTGACTTGTACAGCCCCACTCCTCCATCTGAGACGTTCATGGCGACCTTTTGATTTTTCTGAGCATCACAGAAGGCTCAATAGAATACATGCCAAAGATGGCGGCAAGCTTACTTCAAACATCTAGGGTGGCAACTGCTTTTCCATTGAGTTCCATCCTCTGCATTTGAAAAGGGCCCCTTCATAGGCCTAGAGGCTCAACCCAATGCATTGGAGAATCACTAAGAAGACTCATCATCACCATCAACCCCCAGCTACCCCTCCCACTACTGCCCCAGGAATGTTCTCAGGGCAAAGGGAGGAAGAAGAGTTGGCAAGTATGCCCTGTGTTGCATACTTGCCAGGACTCAGGCTTGGGGCTGAGCCCAGTATCCACATTAATTAGCTTCATGAATCGCCCCAACCTAGGAACTCTGTGAAGCAGTATGTACATTTCCCATTTTACAGATGAGAAAATTGAGGCTCTGACGTAATTTCTCCGGAATCACAGAGGTTTGGAACTGAGGGGAGCCTAGAACTGGGTCTCATGACAGCTTTATGAGAGGAAAAAAACCAAACCAGGCGGAAGTAAGTGATAACAAAAGCAAATTTTTGAGTTTTAGGAAGGCCAGGCGAGGAGGGGACTTGGGACAGGAGTTTGCAGTCTGCCACAGGGACACAGTCTGGACCTCCATTTCGATTTCAGATGACGGGAAGAGACACTTAGAGGGTGCAGCTTTGTTAAAATCTCCAGAGCTGTGGTTGCTTTGTATTTTTTATGGGTGATCTTTAAATGCCTTTGATTTAGAACTGATGGAGTTAAAAAAAAAAATTCACCCCTGTGGATTAAACCATCTCTGATTCTAGATGAGTTCATGACAGAAGCCGGCAGTCAGGCTGAATAACGCCCCCTCCCCGTGCCTCCTCCCCCACTGGGCCCCTAGTCCTGCCTTTGGTATGATTCAGTAGTTAAGACAGGCAGAAACTTATGTTTCTTTTTTTTTTTTTTGCCCTGATGATTGTAGTTGAAAACTAGTATGGATGTAGAAGAAAGAGCCAGGATTGAGGAATAAGATGTTGGAATGAAAATCCCTTGCCCTGGTTATGTGTAACATCACTGTCCCCAAGGCTCTTAAGCTGGTGGGGCTTCATTATCTTTCTTTGTTAATCAAGTGACTTCCTTCCTAGAGTCACCTGTATGGGGTAGGGTGTGGGGGGGTATTGATAAAAGGCCCTGACTACACATGGTAGGTGTTCAGTAAATATTTGTTGAATAAGTGGGTCTGGGAAGAGCTGGGCTGTTGCCCTCCATCTGTGTACACTCTAAAACGCAAACTAGGGGCGCCTGGGTGGCTCAGTGGGTTAAGCGTCTGCCTTTGGCTCAGGTCATGATCCTGGGGTCCTGGGATCAAGCTCCACATCAGGCTCCTTGCGCAGCTCAGGGGGAGTCTGCTTCTCCCTCTGCTCCCCCTGCTTGTGCTCTCTCTCTCTGTCAAATAAATAAATAAAAACCTTAAAAAAAAAAAAAAAAGAAGTCTTACGCGCATCAACTCATGTCTCACAAAACTCCTCTCTGCTACAGGCTCTTACTTTAAAAAACAAAGAAAAAATTTTAAAAATATAATTAAATAAAATCCAGACAGATGCGGGGTGGGGGACGAGAGGGCTTTGTGGGTTCAGCATCTGCCTCTGGCTCGGGTCATGAACTCCGGGTCCTGGGATCGAGTCTCCTTGTTCAGTGGGGAGTCTTCTACTCCCCGTTCAGCCCTCTGCCCCTCCCCACTGCTTGTGTGCTCTTTCTCTCACTCTCAAGTAAATAAATAAATAAAATCTTCAATAAATAAAATAAAATGCTAACAGATGCCAGCAACCTGGGTTGCTCTGATCTCAGACTTTAGTGCCCTGAGAAATCACTGGGGGATCTCATGAGCATGCGGGTTCTGAGTTGGAAGGTCAAGGATGGGGCCCGAGATTCCAGATTTCTCCCAAGCTCCCAGGTGATGCGGATGCTGCTGGGCCTGGACCGCTCTGTGTATTGAGGGTGTAAAGGAAGTCTCGGCCAATATAAAAGTCCAGCAAGGTGGGTGTCGGGTGATGGGAAGGGGTCCACCCGGGGCCAGTGATCTTCCCATAGGAGCATGGCTCAGTTCCCCAGCTCCTCCTGTGTCCCGAAATGTCCCCGGGCAGGCGCTGTGCCTGTGAAGGCACAAAAACTCATGGCCTTTTGCTCCTGCAAGCGATGAGTGTGGCCTGGCCATGGTATCTGGTGCTTGCCATATTTGGGGAAAATGTGGCTCTGGCTGCCCGTTACTCTGAGTCACCAGCACGCGGCACTAGCATTAATAACCACTAATCCTTGTTAGACACGGTGTGTGTTGAACAGCTGGTACGTGCCTGGCACATAACAGGCACTCTGGAAAAGGTAGCGGGTGATGATGATGATTGTTTATGAAATCCTTTCCCATTTCCCTGCAAATTCTCTTGCAGCTTAATGACATGGGTATTAGTTGTGTGGGCTCTGGAATGTTCATCTCCAGATCCTGGAGACGTCAGCATCCGGGCTTTCTCCTGCCTCTACACCTTCACTAGAAGCAGTGTCTCCTCCTCGGGGCAATTTTCACTGTCAGGGACGTATGGCAGTGGCTGGAGACATTTTTGGTTGTCATGATGCACGCCAGACACACGGATGCTGCTAGAAAAATACAGAGGACACGGTAAATAGTGACAGAGTCCAAGCTGTCATGGTGCTGAGGTTGAGGAAACCCTAGTTAAAGTGCCCCCTTACCCCGTGACTATTCTATAGATTTTTAAGCTGACTGTGGAGTGGAGAAAAAAAAAAATTCTCGTGTTTTCTTCCTGACTTTCAAGGCCAATATCCTCTTAGTGATGTGGGTTCACAACAAAGCCAGGGGCAGCTTCCCTGCCATCCCACACCCTACCCATCTCCCTTGTATGGGAAGGTTGCTGTGGGTCAGGTGATGTAGGTTTCCCATTCACGTGGAGAGAGGAAGGGAGCAAAGGGTCCCGGTGGCTGTGTGCCTGTGCCTTCTACTTCAGAACTAGACCCTCAAGCTTTTTGGCCATGGCCCGCCTCTCTCTGGCTGAGATCAGCAAAAGAAGCCTCCTGGGGGCGGTGGTGGGGGTGGGGCAGCGGGGGGAGAAGCAAAATGCTCAGGGCCACCTTGGCTGCAGCATCCAGACTTGGCTCCGCCCCTCCCCCAAAGACAGAAGAAGAAGAGGAAGAAAAAAAGCATGCTAGACAACCCGTTTGGCAGAATAATGCCTTTTCCTCTCCAAAAAGCGAGGAACGAGGAACGTCTGACGAGGTGTTGCCTCCCTCCTTGAGTTTGGAATGCTTCTTGTCTTCCTGGGTCTCCGTGCCATGTCCCCTCCAGCCAGGAGCTGCCCCCCACCCTCCGGCAGCTGTCCCCAGGGCGGCTCTGCTCTCCTGACACAACATGCAGGAATACAATGTGGCGGAGGGGGGATCCCTGGGGCTGACCCCACCGTTGTGCCAGGGAACCTGGAAAAACTTCTGTGGAGCCCAAGGAAATGTTGATGGGGGAAAATGGGACAGCAGGTGCTGGAAGCGTGGCGGGGTACATTCTGGAAATGGTTTCTTTGCTGCAAGCTTGGGCAGGGGATGTTGATCAAAGAGGCAGAGACAGGCCCCACAATGGGACAGGCCTTGATTCTGTCTTAGGCCACCTTTGACTGCTTGTGATAGGGGCCCTCAGGGTCTTGCTTGAGAAATGACCACGCGGCAGCACCTGCAGCCATGCAGCCTATTGATCGGCTGGGTCCCACCTCCCTGGGGTGAGGGAAGAGAAGTGAGAAAGCTGGGGTGGAGGGACTACCATACCCCACCCCCAGCTGTGTGATACTGGGTGGGGCGGTCCCTGTGGTGACAGTATCTGACAGTCCTCACTGGGTCTCCCCCTCCCACCGCCATTCTGTGCCCCCTGCAGAGACAAGCCAGATCTGCGTGCCCAGTGACCTTTCAGAAAGATGCCTGCCTCCTTGGATTTGTTTTCTTCAGCAAAGTGATGAGGCTGTGATTCATTTTTCCATCACTGACACCTTGGGTCTGAAAACAATTAATCTGGGACAAAACACCTGAGAATCCCATTTATAAATCATTCCTTTTCAGAGGGGGCCCCCTGGCGCTGGGGTGTCAAGGGAGATTTGCACGCCTGAAGCCTGAAGGCCAAACTCCCAGGAAAAAGTGTATACCCAAGCCTCTGCCTTTGCGTGTGGGCCTAAACTGCCCTGGTCAATCTAGGTAGAATCACCGAAGGGTATTTGTAATGGTATCGTGTGTAAGAGTTTATAATGTGCAAGAGACAGGATATACCACCATCCCCAACCGGGGCGTAAAACCCATCTGCTGAGGAAGAACATGAAGGCACTTTAGCAGTTCTCTCTGTGGCTGTCTAGCCTGCAGAGAAAGGTCTGTTGAGAATCAGGCCTGCTAAAAGGAGTCAGAACTTGTGAGCATGTGTGTTGGTGGGGGAATGAGGGGGCTTTCCTGGCCATCTGGCGGAGGTAGAGCTGAGCAGTAAAGGGCTATTCCAAGCCACTCAATTTCTATTAAGTTTCAGCCTGTGAATGGCACTAATGGTATCAGAAAGGAGCCAATGGCCTGATGCATGGAAAATGTGTGGCCCATCCCTAGTGTTTCATGATGCATCTATAAGTGTTAGGAAGAGGAAGGAGATGCTATGCTGTTGTTGGTGCTGATGTTGTTGGCCGTGACCACTTGCTGTCTGGAATGTACCAAATCCAAATGACAAATGATAGTCATAAGCCTATACCTGACTCACACCCCCGTCCGGTCCGGTGAGAAGCTGGTTCGCCCACTTCAGAGCGTGTCTGCTGGTAAAGAACCAAGGCCGAGCAGCCACGGGAACGTGGCCGTGGGATGACTGTTGGAACTCCAGAGCTGGTCTTGACCTCTGCCTGCAAGCCCTGTCCCTTCACAGCCCTGACTTCCTCGTGTGGTTTCCTGGCCTCTACGGGACGGCCGGCAAACCCTGGTAGAGGATGCCGCATCGCCGAAATTGTTACTCCACCCTCTTCTTTGCTTGGTGTTGGCCTCTGGAGGGTTTGGCTTTCGCGCCGCTGTGTTCATCAAGTGTTGCCGATTCATGGTGAATATGGCAAGCGGGACACCCCAAGCAGCCAGAGGCTCCGTGTGAAGGGAAAGTTGCCAATTCGGCAACTAGGACTCTGTGTACCCTTTCCGGTCAATTAAAACCTTGTGTTTAACTCGGATCATCCCTTCCTGGGGCCATCTGAGTTCGTAATAATCTCAACAGCTTCATGCGCTGAGCCAAACATTCACTGAAACCCTTTACAAGCGCGGTCTCAGTCCTAGGCTTCACAGAGGACTTACAAAGAAGGCCCTTTTATATGGCAGCGTTCTTGGCTGTGAGCAACCGAGGCCGACTTGCTAGTCCAGAAGGACGGAGTTTATGGGAAAGGGACTAGGGCTTCCAGCGTAGTTGGGAAGCTGGAACACAGGTTGTGGAAAGGGGCCTGGCCTCAGAGGGTCAGGCAGCAGGGGAGGGCTATTGCGTGGGCCAGCTCTGCTGACCAGTCGACAGACCTTCCAGTCCCCTCCGTGGCCCAGAGTCCTTCCATCCGGATACGCTGGGCTCCCATCAAGACCTGCCCTGTGGGCCGCCCAGCTGACTCAGTCAGGAAAGCATGTGACACTTCTCGGGGTTGTGAGTTATGGCCCCACCTTGGGGATAGAGTTTACTTAAAAGAAAGCCTTAAACCTGCCATTTGGCTGGGTCAGGGGAGAAAAAAAAGCTCTTCTCTTTTAAGCAATAGTAAAGCCAGGCAGGATCCATCTTCCCCCAGTAGGACACCCCCCTGGGGGATCCCCAAAAGGGGTTTTGAATGCTGGGTGGGAGGCTGGATTGTACGTAGCTCCAGGGGGCAAATAACCACTCCAGGAACATTAATGGCCCCATAGTACAGATGTATAGACTGAGGCCCAGAGGCTTAGGCAAATCGCCCAGTTGACACAGGCATCGAGTGGAAGAGCTGGGGTTTGCACTCAGAATTCTCGTGTCCCAGACGCTCAGCTTTTCACCAGTCAGTGGCTCTGCCTTTCCCGAGGGACTTCCTTTCATCGGCTGGGATGAGCTCAGGGCTGATAACTCTACTCAGACAGATGTAACGGTAAGGAAACGTGTTAGGGCCCCAGTGGGGAAAGTGAGAGTGTACTGTCATAGCCTCTCTCTCTAAAGGACATGACAGAGCTCTCAGAAGCCTCTGGCCAACCTCTCATGGAGTCTCCTGGATTAGAAGTAGGTCACGTGACCACGGTTAAACCACATGCTTTGGTGTGATTAACCCCAGAGCTTTCCCTGGAGGTGGTGTCAAGCCCCAAACTCCATGGCCTTTCTGAAATGACAGAAGGGGAGACACAGATATTAGGGAGCTGACTGTGGCCCACTAAAGGGAATTATAATGCACTTAAATATCCAGAAATACATATTAGTTTAACAGACCTTTTATTTATAACAAGGACCCCAGTGAGTGGATCTGTTTCCAGTGCTGATAACCTGTGGTCCAGTTTCTCTCTTTATCCGGGTAATAAGGGCTCTTACTACCAAGCAACCGCATAAAAGGAATAAAGATACATTACTTGTTTGTTGCTCTAGCTAAACTGGACCTCAGAATTTGACCCATCTATGGCAGAAACACCTCTCTTACAGACATTCTCCCCTGGAGCTCTGCTAACCCACCTCGCATTATCTTTACAGGTTCATTGCATCTTTCAATGTTGTAATAAAACCATAGCTTGCCCCCTAATAGAGTTACTGGTACCATCCACGGGTGACTCTTGGTTTGGGGTAAGGGTGAAGGGAGAGCAGAGGGGAAACTTCACCAAAAGCATGACATCTCCCAAGGGGAGAGACCTCTCAGAGCAATCTGGTACCATGAGCCAGGATCTATAGGTTTTGAGCAGCAGAAACTCACAGCCCCCTGTATAAGGAAGAAGGGGACCAACCAGATCCTGGAGAATCTCAATAAAAGATGCAACGGGGCTTCGAGAACCAATGAAATGAGGGGTTCACATGGCCTCAGAACGCTCCATTTCTCATTCTGTTTTTCACAGAGGATGCGTTCCATCCTTTCTATTTACAGACTGGTTTCTTCTACTTCCGAGACCCTTCTGGAAAGAAATGGGGCTGCTTAGAACAGTGCACACCTCATTGCAAGATATCAGAGGCTCTTCTCCAGTTTTCATTTGGAGGATCCTCGGTATGGCTCAGGTGCCAAGCCCTAGCCAGTCATCTGGGCTCAGGACCCACCTTGTGGGGAGGGGTGGCAGTTCGGAGAAGGGAAGTCCCAGGAGGACAGTCCCATGGATTCTTTCATAAGTGTCTAGTACTGTTGAGGGAGGGTAGCAGGAGAGAGGGAAGAGAATTTCCCTTGTGAGTCTGGGGACTTGGATCCGCCTGGAGTTTTCCAAGGAGACTCAAGTTCTCTGTGATCTCACCTCTTCCCCTTGAGGACCCTCTGGAAACCACTGGATCTTTGAGGAAATGGTGGTCCACAGAGCCAGACACATGGATACAGCAGAGTCCCTCCCCCCAAGAAGATGACAGAGTGGCCGGGGAGACAGGCGTGCACACAGCCTAGAAGGTTTCTTCGGGGACTCCTGAGGACTTCAGCTGGCATGTTCACCATACCTCTCGGCAGCTGCCTACATGTGGGCTTCTGTGGAGTTTCTGTCACGCTCTGGACCTGGCCCTGCATGGTGGCGGCAGGTGAGTGGGGGAACAAAAACCCTCCTCTGTTCCAGGCAGAACTGGAGAAGTTCCAAAGAGAGGTGCAAGCTGGCTGCTGGTGAGGGGGAGCCAGGGGCGGGGGAACACATCACAGAGAGAGCTGTGCCACGAGGGGCCAGGAGATGGGAAGACATGATGAGAGGAGGAAGGGTGGGCGGTCAGTCCCTCTGAATGGCTTTTCAGGCTTCTCAGGGCTTCTGTGCCCAGCCTGGGCTCTAACAACTCAACGTACTGTCTGGAACACCATCTAAGTCATAGCGATTAAACCTGACTTGTCCCTAAAATTTCAGCAACTGCCTATTGTCCTTCCAGGCACTCTGTGGATTTCCAACTAGACAGCCTTATTCATTTTCACGGTGATTACCAGTGATGGTACTCGGTCAAAGCAGGCGGAACCGACCAAGATGCTGCGGATTCGAGGGACGGGTACCTTTCTATTGAGTTTCCACATTGAAGCCCTCATGTTCCCCTCAGATTGGTCCATTCCTGAGCGGGCATTAGACACGCTTTTGTAACTGATGTCAGAACTGGCCAGGAGTGAGAAGTAGGGCCTAACCCCTGATTTCCCGCGGGGATCTGGAATCAGCACAGCTAATAGGAGAAGAAGGGCCAAACGACAGAGAACCACCAACAGGCGTATGGGGAAACCATCTGAGCCACAGCGTGAGCAGGGTAAGAAGGTTTCCGTCTTTCAGACTGGATGCTGGTCTACCTTGCGCAGAATGGCGGCCTGTGGAGATGGCCCCAGGGCAGAAAAACAGGTTCTCCACAGCCAAAGTGCTCCTCCGTGTGGGAGCCAGGGAGGCAGGGATAGCATGATCCCATGCTCTGTGCCCAAGCATGACACAGTATTTTCAAAGGTTTGGTTGAATGAATCAAGGTCGAGGTGAGTCTATGAATAAACCCTTTTCCTATTCCAGATAGATTTTCTCTCATTTATTTTGTTTTTCAATCATGTATTTGCTTGTTTATTTATTTTTAGGGATGTTATAAGATTTCTAGCAGAATGAATTCAAACCTTGAAGGATGATGATTTCTCGTCTAAGGAAAGGTCCTCAATTTCTAAGTTAGGGGCTTTCCAGCTTCTTAAAATACGACCCACTCTTTTTTTTTTTTTTTCTTTATTATGGCCCACTCTTAAAAAAAAATACATTTTATATCAGGATCTAGTACCTACAAACATACTGAAACAAGAGTTTCAAAAAACAAAACTTTCCCATGATATAGGTGGTCCATTCTTCACACAGTGCTCTCTGAGGATGGTCTTGAACCAGCAACGTGGGCATCATTTGGGAACTAGTTGGGGATGTAGAATCTCAGGCCACAACCCAGATATGTGTAATCAGGAGTTCCTGGGAGCACCTGGCTGGTGCAATGGTTTAAGCATCCAACTCTTTTTTTTCTTTTTTAAAGATTTTATTTATTTATTTGACAGACAGAGATCACAAGTAGGCAGAGAGGCAAGCAGAGAAAGAGGAAGAAACAGGCTCCCTGCCGAGCAGAGAGCCCGACGTGGGGCTCGATCCCAGGACCCTGGCATCATGACCCAAGCTGAAGGCAGAGGCTTTTTTTTTTTTAATTTATTTATTTTCAGAAAAACAGTATTCATTATTTTTTCACCACACCCAGTGCTCCATGCAATCTGTGCCCTCTATAATACCCACCACCTGGTACCCCAACCTCCCACACCCCCGCCACTTCAAACCCCTCAGATTGTTTTTCAGAGTCCATAGTCTCTCATGATTCACCTCCCCTTCCAATTTACCCCAACTCCCTTCTCCTCTCTAACACCCCTTGTCCTCCATGCTATTTGTTATGCTCCACAAATAAGTGAAACCATATGATAATTGACTCTCTCTGCTTGACTTATTTCACTCAGCATAATGTCTTCCAGTCCTGTCCATGTTGCTACAAAAGTTGGGTATTCATCCTTTCTGATGGAGGCATAATACTCCATAGTGTATATGGACCACATCTTCCTTATCCATTCGTCTGTTGAAGGGCATCTTGGTTCTTTCCATAGTTTGGCGACCGTGGCCATTGCTGCTATAAACATTGGGGTACAGATGGCCCTTCTTTTCACGACATCTGTATCTTTGGGGTAAATACCCAGGAGTGCAATTGCAGGGTCATAGGGAAGTTCTATTTTTAATTTCTTGAGGAATCTCCACACTGTTCTCCAAAGAGGCTGCACCAACTTGCATTCCCACCAACAGTAGAAGAGGGTTCCCCTTTCTCCACATCTCCTCCAACACATGTTGTTTCCTGTTTTGTTAATTTTGGCCATTCTAACTGGTGTAAGGTGATATCTCAATGTGGTTTTAATTTGAATCTCCCTGATGGCTAGTGATGATGAACATT
>NC_081573.1:28265132-28277664 GCF_022355385.1 Mustela nigripes
TTTTCATGTGTCTGATAGCCATTTGTATGTCTTGATTGGAGAAGTGTCTGTTCATATCTTCTGCCCATTTTTTGATATGTTTGCCTATTTCGTGTGTGTTGAGTTTGAGGAGTTCATTATAGATCCTGGATATCAACCTTTTGACTGTACTGTCATTTGCAAATATCTTCTCCCATTCCGTGGGTTGCCTCTTTGTTTTTTTGACTGTTTCTGAAGGCAGAGGCTTTAACCCACTGAGCCACCCAGGCGTCCCAAGCGTCCAACTCTTGACTTTGGCTCAGGTCATGATCTCAGAGTTGTGGGATCGAGCCCCACATTGGGTTCCACAGTGGCATGGAGCCTGCTTAAGATTCTCTCCCCTTCTCTCTGTCTCTCCCTCATCTCCATCTCCTCTCTTTCTCTCTCTCTCTTAAAAAGAAAAAAAAAAGTTCTTGGAGCTTTACCAAGATTTCCAAGTGATTCTGATACTTTCTAAAGTTTGAGAACCATTGCATGAATATACTATGCTATTCTAACCTATTAATTAAAAAAAACGCTTTATTTTTAAGTCACAAGGTTGGCGGTAGCTTAAAGGTGACCTAAAAACAAAACAAAACAAAACAAAAATCCAAAAACCCTCTGAGCTTCTTCATGGGCTCCCACCTGCTTCTCTTTCCAAGCTCATCTCTACCATCTGTCCTTGACCACCTTGTTCCGGCCAGTCCACTTCCTTTCCGGTTCTCAAACACCCTTTCTAGAAACTCCTGGAACTCTGCCATGTTGCATCCTTGCCGGAAGCCTCTCCACTCAATCCTTGCAGGGCTGGCTTGGATTCCAGAAGGATCCTGGGCTCAGATGCTCTTCCTCAGAGAGACTGCCCTCTCTAAATTGGTCTCAGGATGTTTATTATAATCGAAGCCTTGTAGAACAATGCCTAGCACATAGCAGGTCTTCGGTAAATATTTGTTGGGGGGAAAGCATGAATTAATGAATAGCTTTCAACCAGACGTACCTGGGAGCACATTGTCATCACCTGGAAAGCATCTTCAATCCACAAAGCCCTGCTCGCCCCTCTCCAGTGTGGCCCTCTTGGGGATGACAGTGAGAATCCCTTCTCCTGATTCTCAGCCTCTCCAGTCCACCACCACTCTGCATGTGCGATATGTTCATCAGGGAAATGTAGAGGGAGTATCACCACACGTGAAGTTAGGGCACGAGGGTCAGAGAGTTCAAGGTGGCCTGGACATTTGACCTTGGGCAAGTCACCGAGTGCCATTAGGCTCAGTGCTGTTGAGGTCATAGGCCTGCTTATAGAGTTGCCAAGAGTGAAATAGGATAGAACTTACAAACATGCATGTATTAGGAAGGACTCGCAAGCTTAACACCTAAGCTATTGACCCATAAGTCACATTCGTAGCATAGAGACACAAGTCCCTTGAGGAGGTCTCCAGAGCATGGGTGTGCATGGCAAGGTAGGAGCAAGCAAACATGAAAACACTATGGGTCACCTGTAAGGAGTCCCTGAGCCTCAGGAGCTAAAAGAAGGCTTTGTGGATTTGCATAAGGATTTGCATATTCTTTGCAGGTCTTCCAGGCAGAAGGGAACGCCTCAGGATCTGAACCCTGCCCTTGCACTCCCTCCAGCCACCATCCTTGGCCTCTCCACCTTTCCGTGTCCCCCGCCCCTCCAAGCCCAGCCTGGAAAATCGTGAGTGGGGCTTCCCCTGGGGAGGCTCCCACTGCTGTCTCCTTCTTCCAGAAGCCGGCATGGGGGCGACTCCGGGCTTCAGGAGCACTCCGGTGCCTCGCCGCCTGATGGATGGCAGTCCTTAAGCCTGACTGAGCTTTCACAGTTGAAACCATTAAAGGTTATTTCCTTTTAATTCTTTGTGGTTGTTCTCACTCCTTCCTTGGAGAAACCTCTGATTTTCACTTGTGAGACGCTTGGCTGCGCTTGTCATACTCTGAAAGGTGACTTCGGTTCTCCGATGCCAGGGAACCTTTTCTGCTAATCAAAACACAGCTGCAGAGGCCTGTGTGATCTGCTAATGGGCACCCCAACTCTGGGGTATGTCTGTCTGTACCTGGGAAAATAGATATAATTAGGATAACGGATATCATATGTATATGCAAATGCGGCAGGTAGAAAGGACTAGCGGGGAGACAGGCCTTGGGTTTGCCAAATCCCATCAGACCAGCTGTGGGGCTTAACCAGAACGGCACCCGCAGAACCACGCGCTGGTGCCTGCCTCCATCCCCCGTTCTCCCCTACCCTGCAGCCCTCCTGCAAATTACATGTCTTTGTAATATAAAAATAGATCCCCATAGTTTTCTTAAAAGGATCTTTTTTTTTTTTTAAAGGATTGATTTATTTATTTGAAAAAAAGAGCAAGGAGGGGAGGGGCAGAGGGAGAGAGAGAATCCCGAGCAGACTCCCTGCTGAGCTAAGGGGCCCTGTCTCAGGGACCCCAGGAGGGGCTCGAACTCACAACTCGGAGATCATGCCCTGAGCCGAAATCAAGTCGGCTGCTTAACTAACTGAGCCACCCAGGCACCCCTGAAAAGGCTCTTTGAGGAGTCCCTGATTTCTTGAGGCCACAGGGATCCCGGCATCAGAGAGAAAGTGAGAAAAGGAGGGACAAGCAGAGAGATCCTCTCTGGTGTTTGGCCTTTAATAAGACATCTGTCCCCAGAGTGGGAGCCGAATATGACCAAGGAGGCATGACTAAAACCAAGTTGTCTTTTTCAGAAAAGCCCACTTCCTTAGAAGATGCTGGACGTCCTATGACTTACCTCTCTGTGCCTGGGGCTCATCTCCTGAAAAAGGGCAGAATAACAGCACCCACCTCAAAGGGCCCAGCAAGCCGTTAGCGAAGGCTGATGTTCTCCTCTATGGTGGGTTGCTGGGAGGCTGGGAAGCTCCATGCTATCACTCTGCCTGTATGCTTGTCAATAAATCACTTTACCTCTCTTGGCCTTAGTTCCTTCATCTGTGAAATGGGTTAATTGCCGACTTTCCTGGGCGGCTAGGAGGGTCACAGAGACAGTAGATGTGTGATACAGTGTGGTAGAACAAGAGACAGGTGGAGTTAAGCATATCTTCTGGAAGCCCCGAGCCTGCTGTGATGGTGGTGGTGGGGGGTCTCATTTGTGACCTTCTGGCTCTGATGGTTGAAGAGGTCCATCCAGTCTTTGCCAAGTGCTACAGAGCCTTGAAGGCATCCAGCTTCTCACAAACCCGAGGGCCTGCCTGTGGACCTCTCTTTTGCACTTCTGTACGCTCTGTGCCTAACAGAGAGACTGATGCCTCGTAGGTGGTCAAAAAAATGATCGCTTGCTGAATTACATCAGACAATTAATTCATTGCCCCATGGACGGAGCAAGAAATCGGCCAGAGTCTTGGCCCCTCTGCCAATGGGGAGGACGACCCTTGTGGGGTGCACGCGGACTCTGGGGATCAGAGCCACACTCCGATCCCGGTTCCACCGCATCCTGGCGGTGACTTTGCTTTGAACTTGAGTTTAGGAAAACTCATTGATCTTCACTGTACCCCATCTGCAAAATGGGGATAAACAGATTCCTTCCCCTTGTGCATGTTGGAGTCTGGCGTGTGCCTAAAAGGAAGGGCAGTCAAGACCGAACTGAACCCGCTTCCTCCCTCGCCTTTCCTTTCCTTCCCCCTCATCCTCACTACACAGATCCCAGGAGATCTCACACCCGGTCTGGTCCCCAGCCCCAGAAGGGAATCTGGTGCTCTCCCTCACCACAGCATTGATGTTTCTTATTCCATTGAAGGCATCAATATTTGTTCAATAGTGTAAGTCTTAAATAAGCGTCTAAACGACATATTACAGATGATGAAAGTCATTTCCGCACAGAAGATTATCTCACGTGATCATGTTTCCGTCGTTATCTGGGACCTCTGTAGTTGGCAAATCTTTACAGCTACTTAAATGATAACATTAGTCCTAATACCGTGTAAAATGACTGGTTCCTCGGGGTAGGTTTATTTTTAATAGTGTATGTCAGCAGCAAATAGCCTGGAAGACCCTAGAGGAAAAAGCACAGCTCATGCTCTCGCTGAAATGATGATATGGATATATTTAATATCTATATTAAAAACCTTTTAGGCGCCACGGTGATATCAAACTGGAGAGTTAGGCATTTGCAGGCTAAATCCTTGGCTGTTTATAGGGTGCGGAGCAGTGTGCATTACAGAAATCGTCTGAGCTTGTTCAAAGTCAAATTTGGGCTTCAAAAAATCTTTGACAGACATTTGACCCCAGTGATAAAATACCTTGAAACACAAGCTGGGAGAATAAAATTGCTTCCTATTTTTTTTTTTTTGTAAGTCTGTTGATAAGTCTGCTGTGCTATTAAAATGTTTAATCACTTGCCTCCAGCAAGAGCAACCTTCCATCTGAAGTTGCAATTTATTTGAGTGCCCAGGACGTAACTTGCTGCATGCCCGAAAGATGGCCAGGCAATCCATAGAGGGAAAATAAACCAGCATTTGAAATCAGGCATATAGTCACAGATGAATGGGTTGGAAATGAAAATTATTTTGGAGTTGATGTCAAGGGACATAATATGAAATTGGCACCGATTTCTTCTCCCAGATACACAGGGTTAAGGGAGAGCGTGGCCACATGTCTGGCCTCAAGTGTTCCCAGTTTCATGGCCCCGGACAGTTGCCGGAAGGGGTGCCTGGGAGCAGAGAAGGGGTGGCAGGGGACGGGACTGATTAGGGACATATACCTTCTACCAAGGGGCATTCCTCTCCGCTTCGGGCTGTGGTCAGAGAAGCCCAGCTGGGAAGAGCAATGGACAGACAGATACCCGGTTTCTGCGGACTGTTAATATCCACGTCCCTTCCCTCTCGTCTTCAGAGGGGCAGAGCTCACTCCCACGTTCCAGATTTAACCTAGGGCAAAATGAGCTCTGGGAAAGGGCTTCTGAGGCAGTGAAGGTGACTGAGGCAGCCAATACTGTGGACCTCACTCTTGGAGGAAGGGGCGTGGAGACCCCTAGTTTACCCACAAATAATTAACTCTTTCTGGTAACCAGTCACCCAGGACTGTGCCTGGGAGGCCACCTAAAGATAATGAGACAACCGGGAGCACTCAGGTCACCAGTCCCTAAAAACAGATGTATGGGGATGCCTGGGCGGCTCAGTTGGTTAAGCGTCTGCCTTCGGCTCAGGCTGTGATCCCCGGGTCCTGGGATCAAGCCCTGGTTCCAGCTGCCTGCTTTGTGGGGAGACTGCTTCTTCCTCTCCCTCTGCCTCCCTCCCTCTCTTTCTCCATCTCTCATGAATAAATAAATAAAATCTTTAAAAAAACAAAACAAAACCCAGATGTAGAAAGGTACAAAGAAATCACCATCAATCAATCTGAATCCTTGACTATACAAGTAGCTAAAATTCCTTTCAAAATTTGATAACCGGATCCCAAACTGGGTTATGAGGAAAAACAGGTGTTTTGGCAGAAAAGGGTACCATAGCTCAATATATTTAGGCAAAGTATATGTTGCAGAGTCATAAGGCATATTGGTGGCTCTGATGTGTCCCGCAAGTGAAAAGCATGTGAACAAAAGTGATTTCACTCTGCTTAACTGTTTCCCACCATGGTTGAACTGTGAATTCCTTTCCTCACAGAACGTTATTGCCATCATTTTGCCTTTGCAAAATGCAGTTTAAGAATCACCTTGCCATAGGCACAGCTCAAAATGACAACAAAAAATGCCTCCTTTCCCTTTCCAAGAGTCTCCTCAGATTATCCAATCAAACCCGAATGCAAGGACCGCTGGGAAGAGACTCTGCAGGTGGAATTAAAGTCCCAAGGATACTGATCTTAGGATAGGGAGATTATCTGGGTGGGCCTCACCCAATCAGTTGAGTCCTTGACTGAAAGACTGAGAAGCATTTATGGAAGGCTTTGAAGGCAAAGGGGCCACGTGGGAAGGAGTGTGGACAGTGGGGGAGGCAGAGAGCAAAGCCAGCTGCCAGCCTGCAGAGAGATGGGACCTCCACGCCTGCCGTAACACGCAACGGGACACTGCCGACAGCCCAAAGCAATTTGGAAGCGGATTCTTCCAGAGCCCCTAGAGAAATCGACTTGATGAGATCCTGCCTTGGGAAGCCAGGTGAGCCTGCCTGATTTCTGACCCACAGCACTGTGACGGAAGCGATGGCTGCTATGGGAAACCACTAGATTTGTGTTGCTTCATTATACAGCAATAAAAACCAGTAACTGTTGATTCAGAGAAATCAGAGCAGGAATAACTGTGGTATACTCGTCCCTACCCTGTGATGTTTGTAAGGCGGCCTTTTTTTTTTTTTTTTTTAAGATTTCTATTTCTTTTTTTTATTTGACAGAGAGACACAGTGAGAGAGGAAAGACAAGCAAGGGGAGTGGGAGAGGGAGAAGCAGGCTCCCTGCTGAGCAGAGACCCTTTCCCCCCACCGATGCAGGGCTCGATCCCAGGATTCCGGGATCATGACCTGAGCCAAAGGCAGACACTTAATGACTGAGCCACCCAGGCGCTCCTGTAAGGTGGCCTACATGTAGTCAACTAATTTTCTTTCATCAGGGATGGGCGGGAAATGTGCCTCCACATTCACAGGTGAGGAACACGGAGGGGTTTGCCCAAGACACTCAGCCAGTTCATGGAGGAAAGGCAGCTTGGATGGGGCTTTCCTTATGATTTAGGGTGAGGAAGTTTCCTTTACTTTCTCTTGCTTCCAAGGAGGAAAAACCTGAGCATCTCATTGCCAAAGACACTGCAAGAAGGAGCTGGGAAAGGAGCTTGAAGACAATTCAGGGAAGGACACATCAGGGAAAAGATTGCACTGCTTCATTTGGGAGGCCCTCCCTTTCATCTCTGTGTTTGACTCGCAGAGCTGGTTAGAGAAAGGGCTCACAGCTGTGAGCCAGTGACAATGTGTGGGGACAGGGAGGGAGGCCGCCGGAAGCGGACTGCTGGGAAGCTTTCTTTGGGTGACTAAGGGCAAAGACACACAGGCCTATAATATCAAGAGGAACAATGTCTGCAGGCTGACCTCCCAGATGGGTGGTTTGCAGAGGTGGGACGGGCCCTATAATTAATCCTCTTTCTTGGCCACAGCTAGCATTCCTACCTGGGCAGCCTCGCCCCTTAAAGGGGTCCCTCTCTTAGTATAATGGAGAAGACAAGTCATCTGGGACCAGGCCCCATGGCACAAGTGGACACAGAGGTCCAGAAAAAGGATGAGACTTTTACAAGTTCCAAGGACACAACACACACACACACTGTACTTAGCTCTAGTATCATGGCATTTCTTCATATCGGTTACTCATCACTTCCTGATGACCCAGAGCTCCTTACCCAGCAGATTTAGTGTGTGTGTGTGTGTGTGTGTGTGTGTGTGCGTGTTGTGCCCAGCATGAGTCAGAATTCTGTGTTTACTATTGTTCTAATAATAATAAAGTCTAACACTGAAGGCATACAGATCCAGCGTTGGACACTCTTGGAAGTCTGTGGGTTTAACTTGCTTCTAAGAGCAAGCCTAGGAGATGCTGGGGAAGCCCTCCCTGTTTGTAACAAATGTTTCTGACCAGAGGTGGGTCGAGGTTTTGCAGGGTCTGAAGCTAATACAATTTTGCAGGTCCTGTGGAAGGAAAAAAAAAAGTTACAAATAAAATTAGGTTCAGGGTCTTGCAAGGAGCCCAAGGAAGAGAGGAGCTCGGAAATGTTACTGTAAATCTGCCTTAGTTTCTCTCTTTCTCCTCCATACGGGTTAGCGTTACCTGTTCCTACTCCCCCACCGTGAAGTTAGCAAGGCCACCTGACTTACACTGGGCTATGGACTGGGAGTAGACTTCATGTACGTCACTCCCAAGAGGAAGTTTCAAGACTCAGTGTATGATTCCCCACTTTCCTCCTGCATCGTCAAGTTCACCGTCTCTGCATTGATGGAAGCGTGTCCTAAGATGGAACGTCCTCTGCCGGAGAACTCAGAGTCATTAAAATGATTACAGCATCTCCTCCTCTCATCCTGCCCTGTGTCAACCCACAGTAGACACAGAGGGCTGAGTAAGAAATGAGCTTGACCAAGATTTTGGAGATCAGTTTTTTTTTTTTTTTTTTTTTTTTTTAACCATAGTAAACCTAGCAGAACCTAACTAATACAGGTAGGGTATTACCACTGTTCTCATTTTCCAGATGACAAATCGAAGCACAGAGAGGTCTAGTAACTTACTCAAGGTCACACAGCGAGTTAGTGGTAGATCTGGGACAAAGTGTCCTCATTTCCCAGTGTTATCAGGGAATGGTGGGGCTTTCTTAACCAAAGTTACTTGTCCCTTCAAGAGACTGCTGCTCCGCTCCATTTAACAGCTATAAAAGAGGACTGTGGGTCAATTGTTGCCAGATCTTCTGATTTTTATGGAAAAGAGGCCATTTATCCAGAGTTTCAATGCAAAATCCTGAATATTATAGATAACTAACTCATTGAAGTCGTTATCATTTTCTTTTTTCTTTTCTTTTCTTTTTCTTTTTTTTTTTTTTTAACTCTATGAGGTCAAGACATCAAGGAGCTTGGTTTGGTTCTCCAGTTTGAGATCCTACAACATCCAACCTCTCACTAAGAAACAAACAAACAAAAAACAACTGGAGATTCAGGCTGGGAGCAAGTATGTTCTTAGGGACTAGGCTGTGACATGCAACAATCTGGGGAGGCTTCAAGGAGGCAGTGGCTCTTAGCATGCTGGATTGCAGTCAGATGTCCAGGGCCTCTAGAGGAGAGGTCTCATGCAGCAAGATAACTGGGGTTTGGAGGAACTCCTGGGCATAGAGAGTAGCATACATTTGCAAACTCAATTGCACAGAACGTGTTTTGTCAGTCACTCAAATTTTTATAGGAGGCTGTCATCCTCACATGCAAATACTCCTTAAGGCGACCCTGATTGTTGCATATGATGCATATCTGGAAGCTTGATCAACACTGTGAACACGTGGGGTGAAGCTGGACATGGCAGGGTGTCACTCAGCCAAAGGGACAAGGGGTTAGCACAGAGCAAGGCTTTCCAGCAACTGCAGATTGGCTTGGACCCCAAAGAAGCTGCTTCCTGATGAGGCCAAGACATTTACATCCAACTTGTCTCCTCTTCAATTGTTTGTCAGTGGGGCTCGGCTTATTCCTGGGGAGTGGGACAATGAAGAGTTAAGCAGGTTATGTCCATATAACTCTTAACATTAAGGGAAGTCATGGTCAGATGAGACTCGTGCATGTCCAAGAGCATCTGACCTCTTGTATTAATTTAGAGGTTCCCAAAGCATAGAGGGAAACACAAAATGCCATGAGAATAAATGGGCTCGGGGCCCCTGACTTGCTCAGTCAGCAGAGCATGACTCTACATGTCTGGATTATGAATTCGGGTCCCATGTTGGATGTAGAGATTACTTAAAATTAAAAAAAAAAAAGAATAAATGGGCCATCTATGGAAATAGAAACTTGTAAGCAAAGATAGTTGGAAAATTGAATTGCACAATGAAGCAATACCATTTGCTGCAGGACTTTTCAGAAATATCCCATAAGCACTGGACATCTCCTAGCACAACATGGCACCCTGGAATTGCCATGGATTTTTTTTTTTTTTTTCCCGCCCAGAACTTCTTGGAAAAGAATGTCCTAGAGGAACCATCTTTGAGACCTATTAATTTTTCATTTTTGGCTTCTCTCCTCACCTCTCAATATCCTTGCCTCCTTCTTTCCAGGCTTCTTTAAGAATTGTAGTTTTCTCTTTCCCGGCAATGGGTCATTTCTGCTTATCCATTAGTTTAAAGGATTAGGGGGACCAGTGGAGATTGGGGGAGGCCCCCGCATATCTGTCACTGTCACTGCTTGTCCTTGGGGTCTCTGGGGTGACACCGGTATCTCCCCCGTTTTCCACTCAGGGGTGACTTTTGCAGATGGCATTTGCAGCCCAGGAGAGGCACTTCAAGGTACTTGGGAGGGAGCAACATTGAACGGAAATGCTCCTTCCGCCCGGGGACACATACTGGAGGAGGAAAAGGAAGAGGAGGAGGGAGAGGAGCCCCTGCGTGGTTGACCAAAAGGGGCCCCTTTTATGGCCTTCCTGTTTATGGCTGAGAAGTAAACAGCTTGGGAGGCAGGTTGTCTCTGACGGCAGCTGGGGCACTGGCTGGGGACCTTCTCTTTCTGGGTGGCAAGGGGCGGGGAATCTGCCAGTCACGCTAGTCTCAGGGGGCATTTTCCCTTCACCTCACACCATCTGCTTCACCCACATTATTGGTCCTCCTGCTTTTGAGGGACAGCTGGGGATCTGTGGGCTGTGTGCAGGGCTCAGGGTGCAGATCCCAGCTGCGCCTCTCCGTGGCTGTGTGACTTCTGGCGAGCGCTGAACCTCTCTGGGTGAGGGTCCTGTGCAGTGAGGAGCTGCAGGGGGTTGGGAGCCTGAGGACAGCACTTGGGACTCCCCCTGCGTGTGGTAAGTGTCAATTCACACATTTACTGCTATGATTCTATTTCAAGGGTCTCCCCTTGACTAAGCACCCAGGGCCTGGGGGTGGAGGAAGAGGGTGGAGGGCTGGGGGTGAGGGAGGGGGCCAGGCCCACCTCTGAGATATTAACCCCCCCCCCCCCCCCCCCCCCCCCCCCCCCGGAGCTCCCCCCCCCCCCCCCCCCCAAGCCTCAGTCGATGCAGCAGCTCTCTCTCTCTCTCTCTCTCTGGATTGGAACCTGGAGCACTTTTCCTCCTGAGAAATGCAGGCTGTGATGGACGATGAGAAGGTGCCCCGGCCGGGATGAAGAACACGACACCAGGGGCAGCAAACACTGGGAGAATCAATAAACTATAATTATCAGCAACGGTGTCTGTCTGTGGGAGGTGCGGAGTCCTGGGGACAGAGAGAGACAGAGGAGCGGCTGGAGGATGCCAGAGAGGAGGGACAGGGACAGCAGGACACACACATGCATTCTGATGGAGGCAGAAGCATGCAGGGGAGCCAGCCTGGGCTGGCACAGGGAGCTAAAAGCATCTGGCACGCTCAGGTCCTCTGATCCTTGCAGGCGGACCCACTATTGTGGGCAGCACCCAAGAGGCAAGAATGGGAGCTTCTCACCCTGCGCAGCACTGACATCCCTGTTTCCATCCACGCGAGTCACCGTGCGCTTCTTTAAATTCCCCAAGCCCTCGCCCGCCCACACCCGTCCTTTGAATCACGAATAAGAAGAGTCTCAGAGCCTAAATATCATATCCGTAAAAATACCATATTAACTCTTCGATGCGAGGTTGGGATTTTCGAATGCCCACTGGCGGGCCTGATCTCTTTTGTTGGGCTGAGAGAGTAAAACAAGACGGATGGCGATGGATTGAGTTAGAAATATTAGTTCGTCATCACGGGGGTCTTCGTCATCCTTGAATTTAATCTTTCTGCCCCTGGGGCCTCCTACTCGGGCCAGTGAGCCTGGAGGACCTTACCGGCCATCTGTGAACTCCACTTACCTTACACCGTTGCAAAGCCCGCCTTCAAAGTTGCCTTTTCGGGGATCCCCAAATTTGCCATTTTGAGGTCTCCTCCCCGGAAAGGATGACTTAATCCGTATTTTCTTGGCCTTCTATCCCCGCCCTCCCCTCCGCCCATTTCTTCTGGTTACCTTTACAAGCACACACCTGGCACTGACTGTGGTTCTTCGGGATTGACGTGTCTCCTGACTGTCTTAGAGGGACCCTCATAGGCGGGAGCTTTCTGGGACCTTCAAATAGCTTGAGTCCTTCCCCCCTACTCTGTCTTTTTTTAACAATCATATATATATATATTTAAAGATCTTGTTTATTTGAGAGAGAGAGAGAGAGAGAGAAAGGACACAAGTTGGGGGAGCAGCAGAGGGAGAGGGACAAGCAGACTCCCCACTCACTGGCTCGATCCCAGAACACTGGGATCGTGACTTGAGCCACCCAGGCACCCCAAGGATAATATTTTTGAAAGCAAACACACATGCAATCAAGCTTGTTTTCTGGAGGCTTTGCTGTGTGTGGGGACCCTGGGCTAAGGGTTCCACCGGCTGGGCTGTATCTCAGTCCCCCGGGCTAATCTCATTGGTGTCAGTAGCAAGCACTTCTCCCCTCGTTTGGGGATAGAGGGGCTGGACGGACTCACCACCTCCCCGTCACAGAGCCCATAGGTGGCTGAGCCTCGAGGACGTCCAGGCAGGTCATCAGAATTGCATTGTGAAGTACAAGGTCATCACCACCTTCGCCAGCAAGGAGACTCTGACAGGTTACCTCTTAAAGCCTCAAGGCTCACTAAAAGTGACCAGACTAGGTTAGATCAGGACGCCCAGCTCCCCTGAGGAGACATGATTAGAAGGAGATGAAGGCCTCATAGTAAATCCCATCTTGCTGTGTGTTTGGGGAGGGGGAGGTCCTCTGGATCGATCTCACATGTCCCCTTCTGCCTCCCACCCAGGACCTCACCCTCACCCCCCCCCCCCCCCCTCCCCCCCCCCCCTGACCCCCCCCCCCCCCCCTAATCATGTGCAGCCGCCGCC
>NC_081573.1:28277764-28368392 GCF_022355385.1 Mustela nigripes
CCCCCCCCCCCCCCCCCCCCCCCCCCCCCCCCCCCCGCTACCATCTCCAGCCTTAGCTGACACATTTTACAAGGAGGTCAGCCTCCTAATACTCAGCTGGGGAGTCACGTGACTGCCAGAGGTTCCCAGGGCACCAAGGGCAGGAGCTCTGAGCCTGGTACTGGATCAGCCTGGCCTTCTCCACCTGGACTCACTCCTCGGGATTCTGTCTGTACTCTGTAGGCGATACCAACCAGAAAGGTCCCTGTGGTTTGGAAACCAAAGGAAGAACTTTTTGTGCACCTGCTTGGCTGGGTCAGGGAGGGACCTCTCGGTAAGAAGACTGTTTGTGGGTCTTAGGTGGTTCGGTCTGCCCAGAGATGTCCCTAAGGTGTTCGCCTCGTGCAGGAGAGTGACAGGGAGAAAGGGGAGCCCATGTACAGGAAAGGTGTTTGGATTTTTCCCTGATCACTGGGCACAGAGTCTACCTCTTGGAAGGAGAATGTGGTTTCTCTCTATTCCTTTCCTTTCTTTTCTCCTCGCCTCTTCTTTCCTTCCCTCCCTCTCTCCCACCCTTCCTTCCTTCCTTTTTTTTTTTCTTTCCTTCCTTCTTGGTTTATTTTAGGTTGATAGGGGGACCTAGGGCAAGGTGCAGCAGGGAGCTTCCTTTCATTCTTATCTTTTTGTTTTACTTTGTGTCCGTTTCAGCTGTATAAAACTGCCGGAGAGTTTCATTTGGATACAATGAAGCCTGATATCAGAAACATAAATTACCTTCAAGGCTCCCCGTCTTAAGAATTTGCAGGATTCTTCCCCTTTCTAACCTCAATGCAAATTTTTCACTTAGTGACTTATTTTCCTACCTCGATAGGATATCACTAGAGGAAGGATTGTTAAAGAAGAAATGGTGTGTGTGTGTGTGTGTGTGTGTGTGTGTGTGTGTTTTCCACATTAATTAAAAGGAAAATAAAACTTGGAATGATAGAGGCTGCAGAGAAACAGGTTTCCAGCCCGGTCAATGCCGCCCTCCGTGGTTATTTACAAGGACCAGGGCTCTGAGTTTGTCTAGTTCCTTCAGTTTCCAGCCCAAATCAAGTTCACTCTTAAATGGTGTTCAGGGATGCAAATGAGAGACTTTACAGAAGGGTTAAATATGTGTAAGGATTGGAAGCAGCCTTTCGTCAAATTTAAGGGAATTTTGGTTGTATTAAGCGGAGCCCATTTTTCCCGCAAATTCAGTCTGCTGGTTTTTGTTTCACTTGGTGGAAGAGAACTGGGAAGACCCCACACAGAGGAATCATTTTCGTTAGATGTCTGCTTGCTTGCTTGACAAGGATGTAGATGTCTTGAAGCTCTAGAAGAATGAAAATGGCAGGAAAAAAAAGAATGCAAGTAATTATTTCTCTATTTTTTTTCAACCTAGATTTTTCCATCCCTTCCTTTTTCTTCCTTCCTCTCTTTCTTTCTTTCTTTCTTTCTCTCTCTCTCTTTCTTTCTTTCCTTCTTTCTTCTTTCTTTCTATATAGCTCTGCATCAGGCATGGTTGACCTCCCCCCCCCACCCCTGCCCTGCACAGAACAAGGCCAGCTGGACTCCCACAGGGGAAGGGATGGGGGTGGGGGATCAGGGAGGGAAAGAAGACTGGGGGAGCAGAGCAGTTTCCATAAGCAGATCTGGGGTCTGAATGTCAGCCACCATGCCAAGGGAAAGATGGGTCAGGAGGACAAGCTGCTTCTTTCTTTTTCTGATACTGAATTCAACATCCCACGATCGCTGAAACCTCCCGCCCAGGATGCTTTATAAAACAGTTAGATAAACTTCCATGACTGGTGCTGGTGAGTTTTTAAAAAGTAAAGTCTGTCCTTTTTCTTTCCTTTTTTTTTTTTTTTTTTAATTAATTTGATGCTAGTCTTTCATGGGGGCATTCAGGGAAGAAACCAGAGGAACAACATGGTAGTTACTGCCGAAAGTGATTACAAACTGTGTGGTTTTCGGCTTCGGACTGCTTATTTTCCCTCCTTGCAATACTTTATTCTCTTTCCACACTCAAGTGTGTCCATCAGAAAGATTCTGCCTTCTGATTTTTTGTTTTTTAAATTTTGCCATCTATCTTATTCCTTTTTCTCCTCCTGTGAGATTCTGAATCTCTGCTCAAAACACACATTAATGCACATGCGGGGACATGGGCAGGCAGGTCTCCCTGGGTGACCCTGGGCTTCTCTATGGCCCCTGCTGTGCACATGGGCAGGCAGGTTTCCCTGGGTGACCCTGGGCTTCTCTATGGCCCCTGCTGTGCTCTGTCCCCCTTGAAGTTGACATCCGGGTGGTCCTGATACAGGCTAAAGATTTCAAGTTCGTCCCAAAGTTCCCAAAGTGTCTCCATCCCCCTACGCACCCTGGGTTTCTCACTGTTGTCTCTATTAGCATGGACCGAATGCCTGGCTTTGCGGACTGATTTATGGTTGCATTAGGGAAAACTCCACAGAGGGTATAAAATACAGTGTCCCATGCTTGGGCCTGATCTTCCGTGTTATCGGTGATTGTGAGTGCATTTTATAAGCCTGGTGCCAAATCGAAATCAAGGTGATTTGCGCATCAATCTCCTGGATAAAATCTGGGCATGCTCTATTGCGGTTTGACCTTCGTGGTGCCTTTGGCTAGTCCGACTTGTCTAAGTCCCTTGGACAATTACCCAGGGACAGTTGGAAAATGCACAGATAATGGCCAGAGCTGGGATTACCAGCTGTATCAAAAGGCTTAACTGCTCACCCCAGAGACTCCTGAGCGCCTGAGAAAAAGCCCTAGGAGGAGGCTTGCATGGCGTTTAAGAGAGCCAGGCTGCAGGCAGAGACGGGGAACATCTTGGACCCGCTTCCCTTTCTCGGGTGCTCTTTGAGTAACCCCTGAACTCCGCAGCAAATCTGGGAAGAAAAACTCCAATCTTACAAAAAACGGGGTGGATCCCTGGGCTCCGGAAAGCCCCATGCAGGCCCTCCTTGCTTGGCTTACAATCCTGAGAGTTCAACTGCTTGTGGGTCAGAGAAGGAATTAAGTTTCTAGAATGAACGGAAGAAAGGCAGAGGAATGAAATCGGTGGCAGGTTTTTTGTTTTTGTTTTTTGTTTTTTGGCAGGTTTTTTGTTTTTTGTTTTTTTGTTTTGATTTGTTTTTTGTCCTGTCACAAAAGTGGGCTCTCCCTGCTGGTTTTCAGAAAACATGGTCACAGGCTCCCGAAAAATCTGTCTCCTTCGAGAAAGTTCGAATCTTAACCCCAAATTTTGACGGTGGCCTTTTAAGAGCCTCGCAGGGTTAAAGATATTTTGAACAGGATTCGTGGCGATTATAGATTTTTAGAATCTGAAGGCTCTTTGGTGACGGTCAGAGGGTGTATTTAGGATAAATATTTTCAAGTCGGGCTTTTATGCCTGTAATCTGACTTTCTTAACTTATATTTAGCCCAAACTTCTTTTTAAAGTAATTTCTTCTCTTTTAAATCTGCACCCTTGCAGAGTCCAGGGGAGGAAGCTCAGGTGGCTTGTTAGAGGGTAAAGCCGGTTTCACAAATCCCTTTAAGATATGCTAATGTATATGGGCTGATTATTAAGATAAATACCTTGTGTTGGAAACTGGAGTTAATTATAATATATATAATTAGTCACTGGTCAGCCTAGAAGTTATAATTTATTGTTCCCTGATTTGCATTTATTATCAAAGATATTTAATTTAAAGGACTTAACAAAAAATAGCCTGATTTGAGTGGTTCTGGAGATGGTGGGCATTTAGCAAACTTCAAAACTCTCTCCCCCACCCCTACCCCCAAGCTTTTGTAAACCCATTATATTCCATTTCAGGAAATAACACACCAACATTAGGAGATGGCTCCTGCTTGTTGATTCAAAAAATGGGAAAGCCATTTTTATGGAAGACAAGGATGCTGTTTTCTCTTCCAGACCCTCATTTTTGGAACACTAGGTAAGCTTGCATGATAAGAGGGTCCAAGTCCAAGTAGAATTATGGTGCTTGGGTGATAAGGATGTCTTTTGTGTCATCCTGGGGGGGAGGAGAACAAGGTAAAATATTAGAGGCTTTTTCTTCCAGTTAATCATTTCTCCAGGACAGTGAAAAAGAGACCAGCGATTTGTTAGAGAAACAGCTTTGGTGTAAAAGGGGATTCTCGTGCCTTTTCATATAAAGTCTGTTTCTATAAAGCCCTACCGGCCTTTCAAACATATTGTTTCTGCATGGCTTATCCAGCTCCTGCTCTGTGAACACTCTGGGCCCCCTTAGCCACACAGGACACTTTCTGATGGCCCTTTGTCTCTGAATTAATGCGTGTGTTAGAGGGGCCCCTTGGCCCATGTGAGAAGACAGTCCTCCGCCCTTTCCCCTCCAGGGATCCTTTTTAAAAGAAACTAGTCACAATTTGCAGTAAGTTTGTCGGCAGTGTGTCCATAGCGGGAGGGACACCCCCTGGGATGTCAGATTTTTCCTTCATAAGATGAAGGAGTCGTCTATCCTTGGGTGATGTCTGTACGAATATACCGTCCAGGGTTCTGTGTCTTTGGATAGAGATCATCCTGAAGCCATCTGGCCATTCTTTCTGAACCTGTTGAAACCTGAGATCAGATGACAGTCTCTCAATCCCCACGTCTTTAGAGGGTCTTCCTTACTTAGGCCTTCCTAAGTAAGAGTGAAGTAGTCAGATTGGGTGGGGCTCGAATAATTCTTCCTGGGGACAGAAATCCTGCCCTCTTATCGGAGGAGAGGGCAGAGGTGAGGCGGGAGGGAAACCTTTTAGGAACTTGTGGGTTCTCATGGCAACTCCTTTTGGGCGGTGGGAAAAACACAGAGGCCTGAGAAGCATAGAACACCATGGTACACCTCCTGGTCATTTCTGCAGAGGGCCATTTGGCCTCTTCTCTGCTCTGGAAGCCCTGGTGTGGGAGTGTGCCCCAGGGGTGGTGTGCATGCAATCTGGGCCATGGGGGCAGAGGGGGCGGTGGACATTGACTGCAGAGAATTTGAAAATGAACACCAGGGGCGCCTGAGTGGCCCAGTTGGTTGAGCAGCCGACTCTCAGTTTCGACTGAGGTCATGATCTTGGGATCCTGGGATGGAGCCTTCCCAGGGCTCTGTGCTCAGCATGGAGTCTGTTTGTCCCTCTTCCTTTGTCCCTCCTCTGGCTCATGCATATGCACGTGCTCTCGCAAATAAATAATTCTTAAAAAAAAAAAAAAAAAAAGAAAAGAGAGAGAAGAAAGTGAGCACCAACTAAAAGTGGCCTCTTTCTTATTATTATCCTAAGCTGGCAATTCTAAAATCAGTGATAAAAGTACCTGTGTGTTATCCCAGGGCATCTTTCTGTAATTTTCTGTGTCCATCCATACAGAGCTGGGGCTTGGTCCTGATGTTCATTTCTGGGTCTAGGCAGACAATCTGCTGACAGTGTTCCTTGTCCATGCCACCTTTTCACCTTTCCTAGAGAGTCAGCCTTCCCTGAGCAGCCCATGGCCAGTGGGTGACCAGCCCCAACAGGAAGACAGCCCTAAGAGGCCGCTCATCATTTGGAGTCCTCATCCCTGCAGGCCACACGTAGACTTTGTTCCAGATCAGGACCTTGCCCAGCCCTTTTGTTTCTCTGGCCTGCTTCTTTCCCTCCCGTGAGCACAGCCCTAACATATCACGGGCATTCAGATTCCTGTCTCGGGCTGTGCTTCTAGAAAACCATCTCTGAGTCATTTGACTTCCAGCAAGGAAGTTAGCTGCTGGTTTCCCCAGGTCCACCTGTGATCCCAAAATGTCTGTGTGTCTCCTTTCTTTTTCTTTGCCTGCTGATGCAAAATGTGTTCCACTACGACTTTGGACTTTTCAGATGCATTTAATGGCATCCACAGGCCCAAAGAGTTACAGAACTGTGTGCAACACTGAGCATGTTAGAATTCTTTCCTCAAGGACTCTGTTTGAAGGCCATGACCAGCCTCTGGGAGGCAGGATAACATGAGTTTTTGTAGTTCGACTTCCTGTGCAATAGTGAGTATGGGATTAATGTCAAGACCACCCTCCCCAGGTGATTAGAAACAAAGCCAGCACTTGAACCCAGGACCAGGACCTCCATTCCAGAGTCCCCATGTTCAGCCCCCATCCCATGCTTAGCCCAGCCCCTGGGTGCTCAGACAATGGGAACAATGAGCATCTTACTGACAGGATGACGGTGATGTCAGCAACAAGGTAGACAGAGCAAGATTCGCACTTGTTGGTAACAGAGGCCACTAGACCAACTGAAATTCGGCAAATTCTTCCCCATATGCTCCTTCTGATGAAAAAAAAAAAGCCGACGACCCAAAATCCTGGGGTCCTGGATTAAGCACTGGTCTTGGGGTCAGAAGACCTTGGGTGAGATCACTTGTCTGAGCCTGGGTGTGCTCATCCATAAACTTGGTGGAAATGTCACAATTAAATGGAAAGAGATCCTAGATGCAAGCTCTTAGCCCTGTGGCTGGAGTGGTAGGGACCTAGCAGGTATTGGTGGGCTGGAAAAACACAGTGACTCTCCAGTGACTCTGGAGAGAAGCAATGTATGTCATGCTACCTCTACCTGAACGCCACCAAGGAAGAGGTGAAGGGAACTTGCAGAATACCTGGGACCTTGGTGGATGAGGACTTGCTGTTTCCCTGACTTTGCAGTGACAGTTCCCCTGTATTCCCAGGGTCCTCTGCCATTTCCAGGTCTTGTGGTCATACCTATGGCCTCATTATCCTGAAAGTAAATTCCCCAAGCAGTTTCACAGGAGGGCAGAGATTTTAGTCTACATTGTTCATCACCACACTCCCAACACCTAGTAGAGTACCAAGCATATCCTAGACTTTCCACAAATACTGTTGAGAAAATAAACCTTACCAAGAGCCAGGACTGGGGGGTGCCTGGCTAGCTCAGTCAGAAGAGTGTTTGACTCTTGATCTTGGGGTTGTGAGTTTGAGACCCACGACTGAATGTGGCAGGGACAAGCACTCATCTAGATGCCAAGAGACCTTAAGGTGAAACTACCTATCCCCTATGGACTTCATCCATCTAGTATGCTAGTGACACATGTTTTACCTTACAGAGCTGGAATAATGCCATTTACCCTTACTGGATCTCTGAATTTCAGGAGCCATGAAATTGATTTGGAAAAACAATGGAAGAACACTTAGCTTCTTATAGGATACTATACTACTTATACTATACTACTTATAGTATCTACTGTAACTGTATACTATAACTATAACTGCTATAGTAGCTGCAAACTTTCTCTCTTAGAAGTATAAAATGGGTGCCTGAGTGGCTCAGTCTGTTAAGTGTTTGCTTTCATTCAGGTCTTGATCCCAGTGTCCTGGGATCTAGTCCCGCATTGGGTTCCCTGCCTGGTGGGGAACCTGCTTCTCCCTCTCCCACTCCCTCTGCTTGTGCTTTCTTTCTCTGTCAAATAAATAAATAAAATCTTAAAAAATAAGAAAATGCAAAAACACCTTTCCAAATAAACTCTTAGGTTAAGAAATCAAACTGAAATAGTTGAAATATTTAGAAATTAATGGCATCAGGTACCAGAACCTAGGGGATGTAGCTAAAGCAGTACTCAGAGAACAATTCATAGCATTAAAGGGATTTACCAAAACAGAAGGTTGAAAATACATGAACTGAATATTCAACTCAAGAAGCTGGAAAACAAACACCACCACCAATACTAACACATGCACCCACACATGTGCACACACACACATTCAGGAAAGAAGGAAACATTTTCTACCTGAATTTTTTCATGGAAAAACTGTAGGCTATTGGGATATGTTTCTACCAGGAGATTTTCCAGAAATGATAGATATATTTTTCCATTAATCAATAATTTGCAATTATTTAGTGCCTGATGCAGAGTATGAAGCTTTCTGGAGGATACAGTCATTCTATAGTAACTAGTCATGTTTTATCCATGTTTTCTTTGGAAAAACACCAATGAGGGAAGATGAAGGGGATTGCAGGGAGCAGACCCTTGATTACAAGAAGAGCCATCCTGCTTGGTGATGCAATTTGTACCATATGATAATGGCATCAAGGAGGACCTGGAGAACGGAGTGAGATATGCAGGGTCCTATGGGGAGGGAGGACCCTCAGACACCAGGGGGAATTTCCAGGGGGAGCAGAGGGAGGTAGGGACAACAATGTGCTGGCTTCCTTTTCTAGTTCCATTTGACAATGAATCTGATGACTGGTGGGAAACCAGACTCCTATCTCCCTGAGAACATCATCCAGACAGAAGACCACTGGAAAATCCCATCGGGGCTGGAGCAAAGACCTCCAACACCACTTTCTTTAAACAGCACCTAATTCTGGACTCCTGCTCAGAACAGCAACTTAGAGAATTGGGTCAAACATCCCTTTGATCTTTTTTTCCACACCGGTCTGGGCAATGCCAGCACTTTCTCTCCTGCCATGAGGAAGGAACCAAGACACAGGTAGCTTTCCAAGCCTAAGGCTTCAACCTATGCATGGAATCAGGGCTCTGGGGTGTCTCGGAGTCTCACCTTGACCTGTGTCTGCCTTGAACCAGACACACTGCTGGGGTGATTGTACCTTTAGACTTGCATGCTCAGTGGGGTCTCCACGGATTTATTTAACCTCTCGAAGCCTTGTTTTCTTTTCTATTGTTGCTTGTTGTTTTTTAAAATCCTTTTAAAAAATTCCATTGTAGTTCACATACAGTGTTGGATTAGTTATGGGTGTACAGTTATGGGTATAGAGTACAGAGATTTGACAATTCCATACATTACTCAGTGCTCATCATGATAAGAATGCTCTGATGCCCTATCACCTATCCCCCATCCCACACCCACCTTCCATCTAGTAAGCATCTGTTTTCTATCATTAAGGTTCTGTTTTGGGGTGCCTGGGTGGCTCAGTGGGTTAAAGCCTCTGCCTTTGGCTCAGGTCATGATCCCAGGATCTTGGGATCGAGCCCTGCATTGGGCTCTCTGCTCAGCAGGGAGCCTGCTTCCTCCCCCCCCCCCCCCCCCTGTCTTTCTGCCTGCTTGTGATCTCTCTCTGTCAAATAAATAAATAAAATCTTTAAAAAAAAAAAAAGAGTCTGTTTTTTGGTTTGTCTCTTTTTTCCCCCTTTCTTCATTTGCTTTGTTTCTTAAATCATGCATATGAATGAAATCATATAGTATTTGTCCTTCTCTGATTGGTTTATCTGGCTTAGCATTGTTCTTTCTGGATCCATCCACGTTGTTGCAAGGGGTAATATTTCATTCTTTTTTATGGGTGAATAATATTCCTCTCTTTGTGTGTGTATGAAATATCACGTATGATATCACATGATGTCATATTTCATCTTCTTTATCTGTTCACCTAACTATGGACACTTCTATACTTTGGCTGTTGTAAATAATGCTGCAATAAACACAAGGGGGTTTATACCCCTTCAACTAGCATTTTCATATTCTTGGGGTAAATACCCAGTTGTGTGACCGATGGATCATATGGTAGTTGGATTATTGTGTTCTTGATCTGTAAAACAGGTAAAATCATCCTTCCTTCTCCATCAGTCTGTTCAGTCTGCTGTAACAAATGCTCATGAATTGGGTGGCTTGTAAATAGCAGACATTTATTTCTCAACATTCTGGATGCTCCAAGTGCAACACCAGGGCACAGTGTGGTCAGATCACATGGGGGTCCTCTCGTGGGCAGCTGACATCTCATTGGTGGAAGGGGGATGGCAGAAAGGATTTCTCTGGAGCCTGAACTATAAGGGCGCTCAACCTGGTTCATGAGGACACCACCCTCACAACCTCATCACCTCCTGAAGTCCTTCCTCCTACCTAATACCATTCCCTTGCAGGTTAGGATTTCAACGGATACATTTCAGAAGAAGGCAAACATTCTGACCACGGCGCTGTGAGAAGTTGCCCATGAGAAAATTATATCAAGTATTCAGAATAATGCTTGGTTTATGCACACGCAACTAAATGGTGGCTGTATGCGACTTTACCCGCTTTGTGCCAATTTTCTCACTGGGAAACAAAGGAGTAAACAGTAACCATCCTATCCTCTTTCAGAAGGGAACTGAAATATAGAAGCTTGAGCCATATGAAATTGTCAACATTTGATTGCTTTTGACTTGTACAAATCATAATTTGGGGCAGGACAATCTGAAGCAGTGGGTATATGCTAATTCCTACCTATAGAGTTTCAGGATCAATCAGAAATATGAATTATGGCTGTATTCTCCCCTCACTTTCCAGCTCCGCAGTGAAACGCACCTCAGAGACACAACAAGACTGGAACTGTGTGGCTTTTTTTTTTCTCTCTTTGTTTCATTTTCTATTCTGCACCCCCACACCACCCCGGCTCATAATTATATTTCCCGGCACTCTGTAGGGGCAAGCTCTGCTAATCAGAACTATCCCATAGAAGCTGGTAGATTTGTTATGTTCAGTGTTAAGTTGTTAATTGATTTGATAATTACCTGGGAAACGCACACACATCCACATACACAAAACAAATGTCAGGCCACACACTTTTCTCTCGACAGTAAGATGAAGATGTTTTAGTTATTAGAACTCAGATGTCACCTGGAAGAATAAGAGGAGGTGCCGGGGAGAAGAGGGGGGAGTGGAACGAGCGTGGTGGGGGGAGGCAGGCCATCCCTCTTGGTTATCAAGTGAAATGACTCCCCAAATATGACAATAAATCACCGCAGGAATCAATCAGACGGGAGGCCACTGCTCCGTGCTGATAATGCATCAATCAATATTTAATGTTTACACTTTAATTAATCCACACATGGGAAGCATTCTTTCAGTGACAAAAATAAAGGGATGAGAAATAAAACACCTTTTATATCAAGGAGCGGTCAGCGCGCTCCCTATCTGGGTGGCTTTGATTGGAGCTGTCATTGATCCCCTTGAGCTTCGCCAGCCTCTGAGTCACATTTGGAGCACAAGCTACCGTGGGGGAGGGGCCGGCGGTGTCAGCATCCGGCCGGGAAGATTGTGAGTCCCTCAGAACTGCTTCGAAGTATGGATTCCTGCGAAGGCAGAACAAAGCCAGGGCAAATATTGGATTCTGAACGTTGGCGATACCTTCTCCCCGGAAAAGATTTCTGTCTGCAGATAGTGATCTATAATCCGGGGGGGAGGCAGGGTGAGCAGGAAAGAAACGTTTGCCTCTGTTTGGAAGAGTCTTGAGTGTCATCTTGGGCATGAGGATTTCAGTCTCAACCCCCGGGACTGTTGGGAAACATTCATTGTCCAGGAGCACACTCATCCGGTCCTCCTCTCCTTCTTATCATGCGCTTGAAAATACCCACGCCCTTCATTCATTATAATTTACCTAGAATGGCACACAAATCTGTTCAAGGTGTGGTTGACCAGTTGACCTCAGACTACATTTTGTAGACATTTAGTCAAACATACACGATGCTTGGTTTTGCAGATTTCTCTTGATATTTTGGAGACAGTGCCTTTTGTTTTGGGTCTCAAACATTTTGTAAACCCTCGGAAAGCTCCTGGGCTGTAAGCATGTCTGTGGTTTCTATTTGAGAAGATGACCTGGTAGGCAGTGCTGGGTGGATTTTGACCCTGAAAAATGACTGAGTTATCCATTTTGGGGCATAGCAGCGAGGTGACAGTCATAGGTGTCACAAATGCCAGAAGTTTTGGTTTGGGTTCTTCCAGACGTAGATCCCAAGATAAGAATTTGAGAGCTGATGGTTTCTAAGTGGGACAGGGAAGGGTAGGCAGTCAAATAAAGGAGCAGTTGTCACTGCAGATACATGGGACTCACTCCCACTGAGAACTCGGGAAGCCAGACAGAACACTCAATTCAGAGTAAAGCTTCTGGAAGGAGAGGAAGCCGTGTTCATCTGCCGACTCCCTGTCTGCTATTAATTGAGGGTTGCTTCCGGGGACTTGGCGGTCCACCACTCCCCACTTCCATGGCCAGAAAAAGATCCCGAGGCAGAGAATCAGCTCTTCTTTCAAGCAGCCTTAAGCTTGCAGAATTGCATGATAACAAGATATGAGCATGTATCAACTCTGGCCATTCCACCAGGACAAAAAAGTAATAACTGACATTGATTCTGACTGTAAAAAAACAAAAACAAAAACAAACAATAACAACAAACCCCAAAACCAAACAGTTTCAAAGCAAACCATTTAGTTACTCTTTAACCTTTTCTCAGGAAGTCCAAACTTCTTAGAATTTCCTCCAATGTTGGAAGACAGCACACTCTGTCAGCTGAGCATTAGGTGAAGTAGTTTAGGGGCTGTGCATGAAAACATAGAGTCGCACTGGAGCAAGAGGCTCCGATCATGCAAGGCATGAAGATGCTGAGGCTGGCAGGAGCTCGATGATTCGTGAAGCCCACACCGCTTCTGGGGCATCCTGTCTTCAGGATCCTACTTCAGTTTCTCTTTTTCTTTCTCCTTCTCTGTCTCTACCGAGCTTCCTTAGCTGACTCTGAGCAATGTCAATTCTTGTATGATGCAACAGTTCTATATAAATTTACAAGAACCACACTACACCCAACCAAGGCCAAGTAATGTCCTTGTGATTCTTCGTGTAGAAGGTGTGCTATAGTTGTCCAGTGCTGACTATATTAATTTAATTTTTCCTTCTTTTGCAATTAGAACACCTGCCTCTCCCCACCTCCAGTTCCCTTGAGATTTAATAAATTTACTTCCACTGTATATGTCATTGACCTTAACATATTTCTGATTGGTTGAGTAGAACGGAATTTGCAAAATCTCCGGTTGTAGGAAGCTGGTTTAATTTGTGTCACTCTTCGAGTTTTAAAGACTTGATTATGGGGTCCTTCAGTTCCAAATAATAGACTGAGTTTCATTAAAAAGGAGCAAGAACAAGGAATTACGGGAGGCATCTTGGCCAGATGCAGAACATCTCTAGTGATCTCAATTGCGACCTCTTTCTCGAGGGCAACCAGCACATGGTCAAACTCCAAATACCTGTCCCTATGCACTTCTTCTACTCAAAAGCCAAACTCTCAGGACAGACTCTTTGATTGGTCTTGGCCATTCTATTCTCGCCCTGTGGCGAAGACTAAGTGAGGGGTCTTAAGCTGTCTCTTCCTCTGAAGAAAAAGTGAGCACTCTATCCAAATAAAGAAGGGGAGAAATACCAAACTGACCAAAGCAAAGAAGCCATGATGCCTACTACAGTCCTGTTTTTGGAGCATTTTATTTAAAAGAATATTTTTTCCCTCAATTTCCCCATTCAATTTCTCTTTCTAATTTTAAAATGAACACATACACATTCACACTGCTTTTTTAAAGCTTATGGAAGAAATAGACATGCAAAAGACCAAGACCATGGCAAAGAAATGAAAATATTGAGCACTGACTGTATCCCAGAGAGTCTGGGATACAGTCTCTATCCAGAGAGTCCTGTGGTATAAACTCTTCTTTTTCTAACACGTTTCTTGAGCTCCTGCATCCCCTGGAACCAAGGAGTACAATATTTCCCTCTTGAGACTTCTACCAAGAGCCTCTTGGGATTACATTAGTCCAGTGGTTTTACAACCAGGAGCAATCCTTCCCTCAGGTCATTGGCCAATGTCTTCGTATATTTTTGGTCATAACTGGGGGGTGGGAGGTGGGCTGCTCTTGGCATCTACTGGGTAGAATGTGTCTATATGCCCTACAGTGTTTGTGACAGTCTCTTCCAATAAAGAATTATCTGGCCTAGAATGTCCATTGTGCCAAAATTGAGAAACCATGCTTTAATCCTAGGGAGTCACTCTAGCTCAAATACCAAGCAAAAAGAAATGACAAGGTGATCAATGTAATCCTGCTATGGCTTCTCTCTGCCATGTGGAGTCACTGTTGAAGATTAGTCCAGTACAGTCTGATGACTGTTCCTTCTGGTAAGCATCTCTGCTGGTACAAAACGATGCTCCATTAATGGCTCTTTTGGTTCGTAGTCACACATTCATATGTTATTTCTTTAAGTCCAACAACTGAGCTAAGGAGACTGGATCTGAGAAGTTTCTATTTTAGCCATAGATAGATTCTCTGTAGAAAGAAAATGCCCTGAACTTGACGATTGAGCTGAGCTCCTACCTTGAACTTTGCCTTCTGAAACAGAATTAATCCTGCAGAGTCCTACTGTTGATCAGAGTATAGACTCTCTTTAGGGCCATTGTCTCTTGCTTCCTCTGCTCCATCATTCTGCTCCACGAGAGCCAAACATCATATTTCTTCAGTTGCTCATGTCTTAAGAGCTGGCTGCATGCTTGGCATGAACCCTGGATGAATTCCAGTGACCTTGGCCCTAGCCTTGGCTATCAGTAGAGTGATGGGTTGGGGGGGGGGTGGTGGTTTCTAGAATCAAAGCCTGTGTGTATATCATTTTTTACAAGTTATGTCAGGTTTGTGAACATGAACGCTTATTCATGTTATTAATATTTTTCTCTTAATGGGCTCAGTCAATTTATTTACTCAATAGCATTTTTGGAAAAGGAAGCTTTAGTCACTGTCACAGATGGAAAATCAGTTGACATAAGTAAAAGGTAATAGAAGAGCTAGGTATAATACTAATAAAACCAAAATCTCTTATTAAGTTCTAACCTAATGCTGTGGCTTGCTGAGGACTCTGAGCCATAGGTCCGCCTGTGGTTCTTAAAAAACAGAGAGGGGCCAGGATTAGAGAGGGGTGAAAGACACTAGGACCCTTGGAGACTGGTTTTATCTCTAGAGCTCATCAGAGGGACAGATTGAAGGCTGGAAGGAAGTCTTACAAGGGAGCTAGAGGTGCTGGTACAGCCGCTCATTGTGGTCCATGAATTACACCTGTCCCTGCGATCTGAAAATAGAGCATTCCCATGAGAACTTTCCAAAGCTGAAATGCAGGAAAGTGAAGAGGCAATTACTATAAATTTATATGAAAAATATTTTGACATTTCCAAACCTTACAAATCAACTCTCTTAGGCTTTTCTGAAACATCAGGAAGGACACATCTTTTAATGGATGCACCAAATAGATCAGGATAAGGCACAGATGCTCACAGACACAGTTCATGGAGGAAGAGATGCAGTGTGTAGTTTCTAGAAAGGAGCTGGGCCAGGGCCCTTCTGGCTGCCGGGTGCCCCCATTGCCTCTATAATAACTTGCAGGAAACAAATGCTGAATGCTAATTTTTTTTTTTTTTTTTTTGCCTTTTTTCTTTCTTTTTCTTCATCTTCTTTTTTTTTTGGTAAAAGCAAAAATCCTTTCTAGATTTCTTTGGGGGTATTGAAAGCAGGTACTGATGTAGGTCTTTTGCAGAAATGAAGTGGCATATCTCCAAGAGCAGGGGATCCCAGTGTATGCATCCTGTATGTTAGGAATGCCAGACTTCTCTTTTTTTCTTTAATATTTTATTTATCTATTTGACACAGAGAGAGAGAGAGCACAAGCAGTGGGAGCAACAGGCAGAAGGAGAGGGAGAAGCAGACTCCCTACTGAGCAAGGAGCTCCATGCGGGACTTGATCCTAGGACCCTGGGATCATGACCTGAGCCAAAGGCAGACGCCCAACCAACTGAGCCACCCAGGCATCCCGGGCTGCTTGATCCTTAAGGGCTTTTTAGGGCCTGACCACTGGCTTCATCTTCCTTGTCTACATCACAAAGCGGCTGAGAGGCACTCCTAAGAGGCTGACTCCCAGGGAAGTATTGTAACCCTGAGCAGCAGGTGCTCACTTCCTGTGCACAGGCTCACATTGGGTGGCATCTTCCCTCTGATCTGTGAGTGTCCCCAGTTCTTCAATCAGAGATAAATACCCTTGGTTTCAGGCTTCTAGCACCAGAAAATATGCAAATTTCCAGGTGGCTAGGGGATGATCTCTCCAGGGGCCCTATAAATGTACAGCACCCCAGAACTGAGTGTATCAGTCCTTCTCGAGGAGGGAGGGCAAGACCCAAACACAATGAAGGAGGAGAAGGGTTTAGGGTCAGGCCGAGGTGATTAACCAAGGAAGCACGGGTAAGCCAAGCCCAGGGTCTCAGTTCTGCCAAAGTGCCTACTTGGCTTCTAAACTCACTCTTCAGCATGGTTAGAGCTTGGTTTGGCCCCCAGTTGTGATAACAAAGAGGGGCCACCTTGGGGGCATTGGAAAGAGGACCTTATTGGTTGGGATTGATAACAGTGTTTCTTTAAAATCTCTCAAGTACGGGGGATCCCCCGGGTGGCTCAGTTGGTTAAAGCATCCAACTCTTCATTTCAGCTCAGGTCATGATCTCAGGGTTGTGAGATCGAGCCTTGAGGTGGGCTCTACTGGGTGTGGAACCTCCTTGGGATTCCCTCTCTCTCCCCTCTGCCCCTCCCCGCCCCCCTGTGAAAAAGTTAAATTAAATTAAAATCTCTCAAGCATGTAGCCTGGTAGAGAGGGAGTAGCCCCCAACTGTTACTATTATTATGACTATTATATTTTCCTTGACTAGTAATCAGTTTCTAAACTTGCCTTCTCTCTGTTGTCTCTCACAACATTTAAGTAGGACCTGACCCCTCTAACTTGGCTGTGAAAGGGATACCAACAACATTGTCCAATTTTTAAAAACTCTCATTATTTGTCCCAGGTCCTGTGCCAAGTGCTTTATATGTAGTGTTTTATTCCACCCATTCAAATACCCCGTGGAATAGAGGCTATTAGTAGCCTCATTTTAGACTTGAGAAAACTCTGTTTAAGTGGCTTGGCCAAGATGTCCATGTGAGTAGGTATCCGAGCTTACGTTCAGCGCTGGCTTCCAACCCGGGCTTTTTCCAGCATTTCCTTAGATGCACTGGCATTAGAAATGGGAAGTAGACCATGTTTCCAATTCTCTGGGACAGGAGTCCCTATGGCTTGGCTTTCTTTTGCATGCCCTATGGCAGAGGTTCTCAGACTACCGAGATCAGTAAAATTACGTGGGGAGGAAGATGGTGTTAGTCTCTCCCTCAATCTTTGGGGTGGGTTCTGGGAATGAGTATTTTTGAAGAGCTCTCCTAGCAATGAAGCCAGACTTCAGCCTATGGGGTATTTCATTCTAGAAATAGTGGAGTATACTAACTGTGTATTATTGAAGGGATCTGTTCTTCCATAATTTGCCAAGGATGAAATACAGAGTCTCAAGACAGGAGAAGGTTTATGCTCTGGAATGCCAATGGACAATGTCAGCAAAACCATAATAATCTTCAATTCCTTTGATTACTGTTTTCCTCTCTTTATGTGTCATTTATCTACCTATCTATCTCTTACGGATCTATTCATTCAGTTATCCATCTATCTGTCTATCTGTCTATCTATCATCTATCTTATTAAGTTTTTTTTTGTATAGAATCTGCCTACGCACTGGTATTATCCTTTCTATCATGGGGGTGGGTTGATGCTTGGGTTCTGATGGTGAGAAATCATGGACCCTCTTTGAGAAGCAATGGCATAGGGTTAGAGATGTCCTTGGCTTGTCCTTTCCCTAACTGGGAAGTGTAGAAGCCTGGCTTTTGGGGGGGAACTGAAATGACTACTGAGAGACTGAAGCGTTAGGCCCATAGGTAGGCCCCACCCGTCTATCCTCTGCCTCCTGAATTTCTACTGAGACCAGGCCCAACCTGTTCTATCTTTTCGTTCATTCATGTCATCATTTGACCACGCCTGTAACGGGGGAACATGCATCCAGAGTTTCCTGGGTGACTCCTCGAAACAAAAACGTATCCTTCCTTGGATTAGTCCTCAGAGTCCACAAACTACTTCCTTTCAGAGGAAAGAGACTGGCACAGAGGGAGGGTAATGGAATAAAACATGGAACGGGGAAAATCCTCCAAGTTTCACTGCTCCTTTCTGTGGATCAGGACAATCCAGGCTTGATGGTGCTAATCAACCATCTGACCTTTTATTTCCCAGGAAGCCAGACATTCAAATTCCCCTCCCTTAATTTGTACATAGGCATGCTGTTGGTCAGTGAGAGTGCGGGCATGTGAATGCACTGGGGAGCTCACTTCGCTCTCTAGCTAAATTCTCAGCCCCCTGCTATGGTGTGTATGCCAGAGTCGAAATTCTGGAAATAGGTCCCAAGGTCACCAGCCAGATACATACAGAAGCATTCTTTAATAGGTCTGTATCCTTCAGTGAATATCCTTCATTTCCATTGATTTCTAATAGCCTCTTGGTGAGCTCCCTTGAAAGTCAGAGAAAGACATCTTTTCTTTCCCCCATTTTATAGCCTATTGTCCAGTTTTGTTTTTCTTGGTGAGAAATCAGGCAAGGGAAATGGTAAGCCCCAATCATATTTTTGCATAAAAATTGTAGGTGTTTTAAGGGGTGCCTGGGTGGCTCAGTGGGTTAAGCTTCTGCCTTCGGCTGGGGTCATGATCTCAGGGTCCTGAGATCAAGCCCCACATCTGGCTCTCTGCTCCGTGGGGAGCCTGCTTCCCCTTCTCTCTCTCTGTCTGCTGCTCTGCCTACTTGTGATCTCTCTGTCAAATAAATAAATAAAATCTTCAAAAAAAAATTGTAGGTGTTTTTAGTGATGTTTAAGAATTTCTGACAGTGACTGAAAGAAAAAACATTTTGCAGAATCACTAAGTAGTTTCTATAAAAAGCAGTTTCTAGTTTCTAGTTCTAGATGTCCTTAATGATAACATTTTTAACGATAACATTTCTATAAAAACAATAAGCTCTGGAAAGTGAGTTCTAGAAAACCAATGAAAAATGGCTAACTCTTTACATGAAAGGACACTTTTTTTTTTCCCATTAACAGTGACTATACTTTTTTTTTTTGGAGGCAAATGAGCAGCTTTTGTGGTCCTCCAGTTTTGTATCTTGGAAGACGTTCCAATGCAAAAATGACGAATATTACTGCAAAAGGTGGGATAATTAAATAATTGCAAAAGTCTGTGTCCAAATAGTAGCTTTAAATCACCATGTTGGCCCAGACAAGGATGGTGAACAGTGAGTCCTGCTCATATCTCTTGCGGTTGGAGTCAGAATAAGAAATCGAGTGGGTGTCTTGGTCAAAATTTAAAAGGAGCTAAAATTCTGCAATTAGATCAAGCCTTTTTTTTTTTCTTTTGTGTTTTAAGAAGATCTCCAGGAAATAATACAATTTTGAACTCGATTGTCTTTAAAACTGAGGGGGGAAAAGGGCAGTTCTCTCCTTTGCTAAAGCATATAAAAAACAACTTCCAGATCTTACAGGGAACCCATGATCTTAAATACCAAAGGAAACCCCCTTTAACCTTTTCTTTCACTCACATGACTGTCAAACCCCAGGCACCCCATAAAGTCCTATTGCATAGCTCTTCTCGTCAGTAACAGAAAATGGAATTTAGGGCTAGTTTATAGAGTGATATTGTTGTGGCGGACAAATTACCCATGGGAAGAAGCTGTTGTGACTGCCCATTGAGTGCCATGTACATTTCCTACAAAAGGAGCTCAAGGGGTAATGAGTTCGAGTTATGCAAAAGATTTTGAGAAGGATAGAGTATTGTAGGTTCTCAGCTGGTTTGACTGCTTTTTTTTTTTTTTTTAAAGATTTTATTTATTTATTTGAGAGAGAGACAGTGAGAGAGAACATGAGCGAGGAGAAGATCAGAGGGAGAAGCAGACTCCCCATGGAGCTGGGAGCCTGATGTGGGACTCGATCCCGGGACTCCAGGATCATGACCTGAGCCGAAGGCAGTCGTCCAACCAACTGAGCCACCCGCCCCTGGTTTGACTGTTTTGAAACAATTCAATGAATATGCCCCTTAAATTTAGCTTTTAAAAGGTCAATTCCATAAAATGCTAAATGTACTGGACATAGCCAGAAGAATCTGCTTAGTCTTAGGATAATAGAACCTAAATCTGGATGACGTTTAGAGATTATCTTGTAAAACACATACATTTTCCTGGTGAAACTGAAGATCAGAAAGAGGAAGTAGTTCGATTAACATCATAAAGGGGTTCATGGCAGAACTGCAGTTCTCCTGGTTTCCCAGTTTAAGTGTTCCTTCTATAGTAACTATCCAAGAAACCACACTGCCTCACCCATGTGTATGCAATGTAAAGGATTCCAAAACCATCATCCATCCATCCATCCATCCATCCATCCATCCATGCATGATTCCTCCATCCATGATTCATCTATCCATTTAAAATAATGTTTATTAACCATCTTCTCTGTTACTACTTCTCTTCTACTAGACCCTGGGGGTGCAGGGGTCAAGAACAAAAGACGCCATCTGTGTCCCCGAGAAACATGTCACACAATGTAGTGCAATGAGTACCCTGCTGAAGGGTTGCACAGTTGCCCGCAGAATGCTGAGGAATCCGATTGGAGGAAATCCAACATGGTAGCCCAGGAAATCTGAAACCTGTTCTGAGCCTGGCAGGACAGGAAATGTGAGTCCTCCAACGTTGTTCTTTTTGAAAATTCTTTTGGCTCTTTGCGATCCTTTGCCTTTTCATATATATTTTAAAACCAGTTTCTCAAAGCCTATGGAAGCATGGATACCACTCTTTTTCTGTAAGGATGTCCCTTGTTTCATTCTCGGTTTTAGTAAACTCGAATCTTCTCTCTTTTTTTTCGTGGTCAATCTCAATAAAGGCTTGTTAATTTTGTTGATCTTTTCAAACAACCCATCATTCATTTCATGATGTACTCTACTGATTTGTTTATTCTCTTTTTATTTCCCACTTTAATCTTCATTGTTTCTTTCCTTTTGCTTGCTTTGGGTTTGTTCTTCTTTTTCTAGTGTCTCAAGATGAAAGTTTAAGTTACTGATTTAAAATATATATATTTTTAATATCGGCCTTTACAGCTATAACTATCCCTCTCAACACTGTTTTCATTGCATTCATCCCATAAGCATTAGCATGTTGCGTTTTCATTTTTATTCACCTCAAAGTATTTTTCAGTTTCTCTTGTGAGTTATTTGTTGACCTGCTGTTTAGTGAGAAGAGTGTTGTTTAACTTCCACATATTTACAAAAGTTTCAAATTTCTTTTCATTACCAATTACTAATTTTATTCCATCATGGCTAGAGAATATATTTTGCATGATTTCCATCCTCTTAAATTCAGTGAGACTTGTTTTATGGCCTAACACATATGGCCTATCCCAGAGAATGTTCCAAGTTCACTTGAGAAGAATGTGTATTATTCTGTTGTTTTTGGGTGGAGTATTCCATTGGATGTCTGGGAGGTCTAGTGGCTAATTGTGTTCCATTTCCTTCATCTTCTAATTGTTCCACCCATTGTATAAAGTGGGAAATTGAAGTCCTTGGCTATTATTACTGAAATATCTAAATATCTATTTTTCCTTCCATTTTGTAAGGTTTGGCATCATAAATTTTGGGGCTCTGTTTTCAGCTGCTTCTATGTATATAGATGTTGTGTCTTCTTGTCGGACTGACCCTTTTAGCATCACGAAATGTCTTTCTTTGTGTCTAGATACTCCACTTTTTGAATCTTTGAATGATGCTGTCATTGAAAATTTTATCCCAGTGTGCAAGAACTGTTCCTGATCTCCTGGTCCTAATAACTTACTATATTGCTTTTTGAACCAATCGTTCAAAAGCTTGTGCACGACAACATTCAAAACTTGTTCTTGTAAAGTCATACCCTCAGGAAGAATGACTAAATCTGTTTCAAATGTCTCTGCCCTCTTTCTTTATTGATTCTGTCAGGTGACCTCCCTCTGCATCCCCAACCAGCTGGCTGAGGTTATTTCAGGCTAATTTGTTTTCCTGAAATAGTACTGTTTGTTCAAAATAAAGTATTTGAGAGAGCCTTTTTACAACATGAGAGCCTCTAAGCAGATTTAAAGATAATCCAACTCTCTCTTATCAATAAATAATTTTAGAGAAAAATAGTGTTGCCCCATATTCAGACATACAGAGTCTCCAAGTATATGTACTCTTGTTTTTATTCTCCTTCATAAAGAGGCTCAGTTGATACACATCATGACTTTCCTTCTCCTTCTCTGACTTTCTGGTGCTTCACAAATTGCCCCTCCAGGTCACTGGAGGAGGACTCAGTCTTCACAAGTAGCATGTGAGTTCTAGCTAGGCATGTAGCTGGATGTCCTGGCCTCAGGAGGACATTGGCTAGGCCTCCCAATCTGCTTCCTATCCAGACTCTGTCAAATAACGGACAGACTCGGTCAGTTCCCTTCGGCATAGTCCTATTTTTCATAAAAATTAATTTTCCTCAGGACAACAAAGGGGTGTGACGCACAGAAGGCCAGCATCCACCATTGTTGGGCCAAGGCTTGGTGTTGTTCATAGCGTCCTAGAATCTCAAGGCTGGCAGGGCCAAAGATACTCTGGCAGAGCGTGACTAACAGATCCTTCTGTTATATTCACATGGAAATATGACTGGGACCAAAGATAGGCTTATTTTTCAATGTCTATATCCAAATGTGACTGAGATATGTACACTTAAAAAAATTGGATCATCTGGCTTTAAAATGTCCATCCAAAGCAAGAGGACCAGGCAGACTGTCAGCTATGCCCTGTATTCAGGATATCCAGTGTATTGACCTCCTATCCACTTCCAACTTCTTTCCTCACCCCAACTCTTGTTCTCCCCCTTTAAGAGATCAAAACACTGGAATGTGCAAGAATTGCCTGGATGAAAAACAAGACTGAAAGGGGAATGACACCAGTTGGTAGATATCTAGGAACCCGAAAGTTGGAAGAGCATGTAAGCTTCGCTTGTATGACCCCAAAAGAAAAAATTGGAGCTAACAGAGATCCTGGAGATTCAGATTTGTTTTAGACAAGTTTTCTGTTGGGCAAAGATTGTCCAGAGAAATAATGGCCTGCTTTGGGAAGTCATAGCTCCCTGTTCCTGGAGATGTTAAAATATAACCTTGATGATCCATCGCTAACTTATTATTTCACAGTATATATGGAACTGTGTTGCTGTGAAGAGCTCACACAGGGTCTGTACTCTCATGGAGCTTCCATTTTAGCAGGCTGGAGGATGTAGACCATAAACAAAAACAAATTATTTTAAGAACGTAGTTTATGATGCATGCTAGAAAGGATGGAGACAAGACTCTCTGGTAGGGAATGAAAGGGGTGCTGACTTCCACCACTTCCAGGATGGTGTTGATGGGAACCGGACACCACTTTGGGTGTTTGTTTCCTAATGATTCTGGGACAGTGACTCTATTACTCAACAATGGGAATTTCTTGATTACTGTGCTGCCCAGGAATTCAAGATGACCCAGGGAATTTTGGGTCCAGTTACCTGGAAATTTGGTGTAGTGCAATACAGAACTCTGAATGTCACCTCTTGACACAAGAGAGCCAACTCCCTGAAATCAGCAGGAATCTTGTTTGTTGCCCGTTTTTAGGTTGGACTTTACTACTGATTTTGGCCAAAGGTTGTCGTGTTGATTTTTAGCAGAAGAGTCTGATGAAAAGAACTGGCCTGCTACCTAGATTTCTTTTAAAAATCCCCTTCCAAAGTCTGTCCTGGACTCGGGCCTTTTTGGTTCCATCATCCACAGCTGGTGTTGGAGAGTTAGAGATGAGGGTGTATTCATATATATATGTCATCTTACCCATATTCTTAGTTTGGCCCAAAGAAGGGTTTTTGTTTGTTTGGGTTTTGGGGGTTTTGCTTTTATTTTATTTTATTTTAATTTAATTTATTTTTTATTTTGAGCCAACATTTAAAATGGGGCATTTTACTTAAAAATCCAGACTTTTGGTGTTGTTTAGAAAAATGGAAGATCTGCCCCCAAATGCCCACATTGCCATGTGGTCCTATCAGCGAGAGACATATAGCAACAGTGTCCTTGGGACAGGGTATGAGCCCTCCAGCCCCCTTTCGTTCTTATTCAGTCCAGTTCACTCATTTCTGCGAACTGCTCGGCTCCTGGAGCCAAGGTTTTGATTCCTGATCCGTGCATTTCTGAGCCTGGAGAGTGGAAATGCTGTTTAATGATGAATCCTTTATGACCCTGTCATATTGTCACTTTGAAAAGAAAGACTATCATTGAACCTTAGACTCTCAGAGCTGAAAAGGTCTTTAAAGAACCACTCTCCAATCCAGCCCAAATCCCTGCTGAATTCAAGGGGAAACTGAAGCCCAACGAGGAGAATACTTGCCCACAGTCACACACTGAGTTGGTGACATCAGCGAGGCTCCATGGGGAGTTGCCCATACACTGAAATCCCATGGTAACCATTAAATTTAATTGAATCCAAACCAATTTAAGAACAGATTTCCATACTGGAAGGATTTTTCCCCCCCTTTCTCAAATGCATTCGAAATGAGTAAAGAAAGGGAAAGAAGGAAATGCTGTGTTCTTTGTCAGGCCCATGTGAATTTTGTTCCCAACCTGAAAAACAACCTCCTGGATAAAAATATCTGAATGTCTCATCTTAATCATTTTCTTGATTTGCACTTCACATTTAATCTAGAAACCCCCCAAACAATCTTAATCCCTTTGGCAAAGATCTCGAGGGTGCCCATGCCATAAAGATATTAAGATCTCTTCAAGTCTTCTCCGGTGCTGGAAAGGAAGAGACTCGTAGTGTTCTATAAAATGTTAGTGTTCGTTAAAATGGGAAATGTTCTTTGTATATAGAGGGTGTCCTTGGACTTTGGACTCAGCCTTCATTCTCGGGCTTTGGTAAATGAGAGCAAGAATATGGCTGTTCCTGGGACCCTGGGTGGCTCTGTTGGTTAAGCAACTGCCTTCGGCTCAGGTTATGATCCTGGAGACGCAGGATCGAGTCCTGCATCAGGCTCCCTGCTCAGTGGGAGTCTGCTTTTCCCTCTGACCCTCTCTCCTCTCATACTCTCTCTCTCTCTTTCTCCCTCTCAAACAAATAAATAAAATCTTAATAAGAAAAAAAAGAATATGGCTGTTCCTGATACCTCCCTGATGAAGACAGAATTGTTAGAGCGAAAAGGTGAAATTCTAGGAGACTGAGTAATGCTGAATGCCGTGAATAATAATGACAGGGGTGCCTGGGTGGCTCCGTCAGTTAAGTATTGGCTCTTGATTTCGGCCCAGGTCATGATCTCAGCGAGTGAGATGGAGCCCCACATTGGGCTCTGTGTTGGGTGTGGAGTCTGTATAGGATTCTCTCTCTCCCTCTCCTCCTGCCTCTCCCCACCATTTCATTACACTCTCCCCATCTCCCTCAAAAAATAAAATAACATAAAAATAAATAAAGACAAGGAACAATTTTTTTTTTTTAAAGCTACATTTGTGAGCATTTACCAAGTATCAGACCCTGTTCTGAGAAAGTCCCATCTATTCCCATATTTAGTCCTCGTACCAACCCAGTGAGCGAGGGTCTTTGATTATTCCCATTTTACAGATGAGGACACTGAGGCACCAAGAGGCTAAGGGACTTGTCCAGGGCCTCAAAAACAAATGTGTTAGAACTGGGATGTAGGACCCCGGCTCCAGTGCCCAAGTGTTTCATTAATACTTTTTTTTTTCCAGAGGCAAAAATGCACATTTCTGAAATTTTTCTCTTATGTGGAGTATATTAAGTCTCAGCTCTCTAGATCTATGCTGCCCAGTATGGTAGCCACTAGCCTCCTGCAACTATTTAAATTGAAAAATAATTAAAAATTACAGAGTGTCTGGGTGGCTCAGTCGGTTAAGCAGCTGCCTTCAGCTAAGGTCATGACCTTAGGGTCCTGGGATTGAGCCCCACATGGGGCTCCTGCTTCTCCCTCTCCCTCTGCCTGCTGTTCCGCCTAGTTGTGCACTCTCTCTATCTCTGTCAAATAAATAGTCTCTTAAAAAATGACATAAAATTAAAAATTTAGTCCTCCGTCACACAGAGCACATTTCCTAAGCTCAGATGCACGGGCAGCTAATGCCCACCCTGTTGGACATGCAGATGTAGAACATTTTCACCATGACAGAAAGTTCTTTTGGGTGGCCCTGTTATAGATGGAGATTTGAAATTCAGAGAGGCAAAGGAACTTGTCCAAAGACACACAGCAAGACCCAGAATTTGAAAACGCCAATCACGATGCCACGCCTTGGTCTTTTCTTTGGTCCTTTGTTGCCTACCCACAGCGTGTCTCCTCTGTGTCTCTGCAATGAGATTTAAGTTCACCAGAGGCAAGCAGCACATCTTGAATTTTAGACCACACTCCAGCCTCCCAACCCTCCCCCTACTTTTAGCGCTGAGCACACAGTAGGGCCTCCACAAAGTGTCTTGCCTTTCCTTTTCTGCTCTTTGCATTCAGAATGACCGTGGGTGTTCTGGCAAGGATCAAGCCTCAAGTTGGAAGTAAGATGTGTTACTATAGTTTTTTTAGGAGCTGGTCAACTTAATGGAGTAAGGCATAGAGATGGTTTTTATTTGAAAGCCTCCAAGGGCCAGTATGCGGAGTGAGTAGAGAGGGAGTGAGCCGACCTGGACTGTTTACCTTTCTCGAGGTGAGAGCGGGGGTAGGGCGCGTGGAGACCTGGGCCTTCAGGACCTGAGCAGTAACTGGGTCTTGTAAGAATCTTAACTAGAGGTTTAGTTAGGAGTAGGGGCCCTGGAGACTGAGAGGTTTGGGCTGCTCCTCCAGCTTCAGCAGGGGACGGCTGGGTCAGCTCGGATTTATGCAACCTCTGAGCTGTGTTTCATAATCGGTAAGGTGGAGTTTGACCTCCCAGGGTCAGGAAGCATCTCTGAGATAATCCTGTGAAAGGACAGCAAGGACCCTGGCCTCATACTTGATAGCCAGTTATTTTCATGACCTCATTGTAAACTCCTTATCAGTGTCACTCTCATAGACCACAAACTCTTTAAGGGCAGGGCCAGTGTCCACCTCGCTCCCTGCTGTATTCCTAGCCCCACAGCAGGTGTTCAGTAAATATCTGTGGAAACAATGAAGGGTGATCTTAGTCTAAAAAATTCTGTCTTATCAGGACACTTGAAGGTGTGTAGTTCAACTTGTCCAGATGCATAAATCACCAGTTATAACATCCTTGTCAAGCAGTTGTCTGTGCGCTGCTTGAATACTTCCAGTGATGGGGAAGTTACTACCTCACAAGCACGTTTCTTTTCAACGTGAACCTCTCTGTTGGTCTTGAGGGTAATCATACAGGTCTGGCTGAGCCCCAGATAGGACATGTCATGTTCCTCAAATGCACCCTGCTGTGTCGCCCAGCGACCCAAATCTCTTTGCCTTTGTAGGAACAGGGCCGGACAAAGGAAGTCTCCAGCCAGCTCGGTGGAGTTTCATGGCTATCATTGGGGGAGGGGAGAGAGGTAGAAAAATGAACCTAGAGACTCTGGCTATAAAACACATTACCTGCATTTATGGTCCTTGTGCCCCAAGGCCTGGGATAAAGTGAAGAAGGAAAAACATTCCACTCTGGCTCTCAGTGACCCCTAAAAGAAACCCCCCATGGAGTCATTTAGGATAGTAATTTGAGTATAAACTCAAGCATGCGTTCCGAGCCTTCCCTTCATAAACGCAGGAGCCTCACGAAGATCTGCACCAAATTGCTTGAAAATGTGGCCCAGAACCCTTCCAGATGAAGGCTGGGCTCAGAGAAATAAAAAGTAAGGAGCATGTTGCTATGGCATTAAAATCAAGGGAGTATGCATGAACCTCAAACTGTGCACAGAAAATATGTTCTTTCTGTATGCTATGCCCGTGAAAAGCTAAGCCAGCAAAAGTCATTAAAGTGTCAGACAGGGAGCTGGGTGGGAGAAACACATGTTTAAAAGTAAACATATAACCCTGTGATAATTGTGCTCCCTAAAAAGCTAAAGATGATGTAGAGAAAGAAAAAAGAACTGGAAATAAAGAGAAAGTCAGAGAGAACGGGGCTGCATGGGTCTTCCCATTGTCTTTATGCTTTGAAGACATAGCACCATCATCCATTCATTTGTTGGAGCTAAGGGCCTGAGAACCACCCCTGATTCTTCCTCTCACTGGTTCTCTGCATTGAATCAGCCAGCAAGTCCTGAATCCTGACGTATCTTCAAAATATTAGGTTGGATCTTATGAAGTTGCCAATGTTAGATCTTCTTTGGCCTACAGAAAATGGTAATTCCATATGACTCAACATAATTAATTTCACATCGGCTCTTTTGTCCATGGTCATCACTACTATCCTGGTTCAAGCCACCATCATCGCTTGCCGAGACTATCATGATATTCCCACTTTCATCTTATTCCAGTCCTTTTTCCTACATTAGGGATTAAATTAGACCACATCAATCCCCTATTTAAAATACTTTAGTGTGTTAAAAGACCTGGACACTGAAAACTATAAAACATTGCTGCAAGAAATTTTTAAAAATCTAAATAATTGGAGAGATATACCATGTTCATGGGTCAGAAGTCTCAATATTCTTCCTTTCAAGTTGATTTCTAGACCTATGGATAGAGTTAATACAATCCCAATCGAAACTCCAGCAGGTTTAAATTTTGTAGAAAATGACAAGGGAATTTTCAAATTCATATGAAAATGTAGAGGATCTAGAAGAGCCAAAACAACTATGCAAAAGGACAAAATAAAGGACTAACATTACTTGATTGTAAGACATCTTTATAAAGCTACAGTAAACAGGAAAAGCAGTTTGGTTTAAGACAGAAAATAGATGAATGATGGCCTACCTGGGTGGCTCAGTCAGTTAAGCACCTGCCTTTGGCTCAGGTCATGATCCCAGGGTCCTGAAATCGAGCCCCACATCAGGCTCCCTGCTCAGGCACCCCTAAGTAAATAAATCTTAAAAAAAAAAACCCAAAACCTTAAATAATGAAAAAACAAAAATAAACAATTCAGTAAAAAAATGGCTTAAAGATTTGAACAGACATTTAAACAAGAAGATCATGTGAAAGGCAGACAAGCATACAAGAAGATGTTCAAAATCACTAATCATTTGGGAATGCAAATTAAAATCACAAGGAGGTACCCCTACACACCTATTAAAATGGCTAAAATTAAAAAGATTGAACATGTAAAATGTTAGTGAGGATTTAGAAGAATAAAACTCTCACTGTTGGTAGGAATATAAAATAGTATAAGTACTTTGGAAAACAATTTGTCAGTTTCTTAAAGAGTTAAATGAATACCTATTATGGCCCAGCCAGTCCACTCCTACTTATTTGTCCAAGAGAAACGAAAGCTTGTGTTTACACAAAAACTCATACCACAGTGTTCATTACAGCTTTAACTTGATACAACCCAATAATTTATCAACAGATAAATAGATAAAAAATTGTGGCATCCCCATATAAGGAAATACTAAACAGCAAGAAAAAGGAATGATTATTGCTACATGCTTCAACATAGCTGAATCTCACAATAATTGTGCTGAGTGAAGGAAGACAGAAAGAATATATACTGCATGATTCTGTTTATATGACATTGTAAGTAAATCTATTGTGAGAGAAAGCAGATCATTGGTTGCCTGGGGGACAGTGGGAGTTGGGAGGTGGGAAAAAAGATAGAAGGAATTTCAAAGGACCAGGAGGAAACTTTAGTATGTAAAAGCTGTTGTTTGCTTGATTGTTGTGTTGTTTTCATAGGTAAGTACACATGTCAAAATGTATCAAATGTACACTTGAAATGTGCAATTTACTGCAAGTCAATTATACCTCAATAAAACTATTTTAAAAATGCTTCAGTGGTCCACCAAACAGTTCCTTGAGACATACCAATCCCTCCTGAGCCTTGTCCTTGCCACTCATTTTTGCTTTGATTTTGGTGCTAACATTCATTTTATTTTATTTTATTTTTAAAGAGAGAACATGAACACACATAAGTGTGAATGCGGGGAGAGACAGAGGGAGAGAGAGAGAGAATCTTAGGCAGACTCCATGCCCCAGCCTGACATGGGGCTTGATCTCACTACCAGAGATCATGACTTGTGCTGAGATCAAGAGTCTGACACTTAACTGAGCCACCCAGGTGCCCCACTAACATTAATTTTCATAGATGTTTTATTGAGGCCCAACTTCAAATAAACTTCTATGCTGTGTCTTCCTTCTTGAGGCACCTGTGATTTTTTTTTTTTTTTCAGCAAAGACTGAATCACAAGAACTTTCTATGTCAAAGACCTATAGCAATCAAAAACTACCCAATGAAGAAAAAAGACACATGCAAAATATTAGGAAAGTTTGTGGCATTTTTGCTTGCCCTTGCTCTATCTCTTCCCTAAAAGTTGTGTGGTCTTGGTTTGGAGGAGGCAGCAACCCAGTTCCCAATTGCATCCCTCAAACTGGAGAGAGCAGAGAAGTCCTCATTGGCAACATTCTCACCTGTCTGGGGACTGCTTTAAGAACTGATCTTTGTTTTACCAAACATGGATCACAGAGGGGAGAAGCAATGGCTATTACTTGGGAAAGCTGGAGGGGGACCAAAACTGTGGACATTTGGAGCAAGAGATCATGGGTAGAGACATAGAGTAGACTATCTAAGACCCCTAGGAGCAGCTGGGAAGAAACTCTATGGGAAATCAAAACATTTAAAGGCAGCTGTGTATACAGGGGAATCAAAAATGCACACAGGTCCAAGAAAGATGCATGCTCAAAAAAGATCTGAGAAGATCTTACGCTTTAGTCCTCAGGCTCAGAGCATGCCTAGCTAATTAGTGAAGGACTTCCCTGTTACAGCTAGTTCTACAAAAATAGAGAGAGAAAGCTCCTTTTAAGAATGGCCAATATGGGGGACACCTGGATGGCTCAGTTGGTTAAACATCCAACTCTTGATTTTGACTCAGGTCACAACCTCAGGGTCATGAGATTGACCCCACGTCAGGCTTCGTTCTGATCACAGAGCCTGCTTAAGAATCTCTTTCTTCCTCTTCCTCACCCCCTCCCCACTCATTCACACACACTCTCTCTCTTTCTCTCAAAAAAAAAAAATTACTTTATTTAAAATAAAATAAAATAAAAATGGCCAATTTGCAACAGCGACAACAACAAAATCACAAGGCACACAAAGAAAAGGAAAACATTGTCTATTCAAAGAAAGTAAAGTAGTAGAAGTAGTCCCTGAAGGCATCAGGTTTACTAGACAAAGACTTTAAAAACACTGTTTTAAATATTCTCAAAAAGCTAAAGGAAAACAAAGACAAATATTGAAGAAATGATATATAAATGATATATAAACATATAAACATATGAACATGTTTATAAACATATACACAAACATATGTATATGAACATATAAATGATATATGAACAAAACTAGAATATGAATAAAGAGAAGAAATTATAAAAATAAACCAAACAGAAATTTTGGAGCTGAAAATTATAATAGCTGTATTGATATATTTACAAAAGGGTTGAAGAGCATACTCAAGCAGGAAGCAGAAAGAATAATCAAACTTGAGAGTAGAGTATTTGAAATCATTGAGTGTAAGGAACAGAAAGGGAAAAAAAAAAGATTTAAGAAAAATCAATAGAGCTCAAGAGGTCATAAAGTGGACCAATTTATGGGAGTCCCAGAAGGTAAAGAAGGGAAGAGAAGTTATTTGAAGAAACAGTGGCTGAAAACTTCCCAGCTTTGAGGAAATAAATGGAATATAAGTTGAAAAAGCTCAATGAACTTCAAGTAAGATAAAACCAAAGAGATACATATCTAGACACATAATCAAACTGTTGAAAGAAAAAGATGAAGAGTGAATGTTGGAAACAAGAGAAAAGTGATTCATCATGTACAAGGGACCCTCAAAAGATTATGTCAATTACTCAGCAGAAAGTAGTGGGATGTTCTATTTAATGTGCTGATTGGGGTTGGGGGTGGGGAGCCTGTTAAAAAAGACTTCTATATCTGGTAAAACTGTTTTTCACAAATGAAGGGGACATTAAGACATTCTCAGGTAAACAAAACCTAAGAGGGCCATTACTGAAAGAGATGCACTATACGATATCCTGAAGGGAATCCTTCAGGTTGAATAGAAAGATGCTAGCCTCAAAGCCATATGAAGATATAAAGATCTTTGGGAAAGGTAAATGGACAGGCAAATATAAAAACCAGTATTATTGAAATTTTGGTTTGTAACTCTGCTTTCTATTTTTTATAAGATTTAAAAGACAAAGGCATAAAAAATCTATGTGAACAGATACACAATGCATAATGATGTCATTTGTGTGTGACATCAGTAACACAAGATAAGTCAGGGACAAACCTGTAAAGGAGCAGAGTTTTTGTAGGCTATTGAAATTAAGATGGCAACAACTCAAAATAGGTTGTTATGACTTTAGGATGTTATATGTAATCTCCATGATAACCGCAAAGAAAATATCTATAAAGTATACATAAAAGAAAATGAAAAAAGAATCAGAATGTGTCAGTTCAAAAAAATCAACTAACCACAAAGAAGACAGTAATAATAGAAGTGAGGAACAAAAGGGCTATAAGACACAGAAAACAAATAACAAAATGATAAAAGTCAGTCTTTTTTAAAAATCAGTGATCACTTTAAATGTAAATGGATTAATCTTCCCAATCAAAAGGTGTAAGTTAGCAGAAGGAGTGCAAAAACATGATAAAACTAGAAGCTGTCTACAAGAGACTCACTTTACACATAAAGACTTAACTAGGTTAAAGTGGAATTATGGAAAAGACATTCTGTGCAAACAACAACCAAAGTGGACTGAGATGATTATAAATATCAGAGAAAATCAATTAAACCAAAAGTTAGTTTTTGAAAAAATTGATAAAACTGACACTTTTTGCTAGATTGACTCTGTAAAAAGGGCAAAGATTCAAATCACTAAAATAAGAAATGAAAGTGGACATATTATTACTGATTTTATGGGGAAAAATGACTGTAAGAGATTATGATGAAGAGCTACATGTCAACAAATTAGATAATCTATATGAAATACACAAATTCCTAGAAGCACACAATCCTGCCAGTCTGAATCACGAATTTAAAGACTGAATAGTCCTATAGTGAGGAGATTGAATCAGTAAGCAAAAATGTCCCCCCAAAAAAGTCCAGGACCAAGTGACTCACAGGTGAATTCTCCTGAACACCAAAAAGTGAATTAACAACAATCCTTCTCAAATTCTTGCAGAAATATGAAAAGAATACTTTCCATTTCCATTCCATTTCCAGAATTATGAAGAGAATACTCAATGAAGGCAGCATTAACTTTATGCCAAAGACCAGGATATTTCAAGAAAAAAAAAAAAAAAACTTCAGATCAATATTCCTTATGAATACTGATGCAAAAATTTTCAAAAAGATACTAACAAGTGGAATTCAGCAGTATATTAAAAGGATTACAAACCATGACCAAGTGGGATGTATTCCTAGAATGCAAGTGTGGTTCAACAGGTGACTATCATTGATGTATTAATCAATGTATTTCACCACATTAATAGAATACAGAAAAAAAAAAAGAACACGGGATCATCTCAGTCGATGCAGAGAAAGCATTTGACACAATTCAACACTCATTCTTGATAAAAACACTTCAACAAACCAGGACTGGAAGGAAACCTTCTCAACATAATAAAGGCCATGTATGAAAACCCCACAACAAACATCATATTTAATGGTGAGAGACTGAAAGCTTTTCCTCTAAATCAGAAATAAAATAGAGACATCCTCTTTTGCCACTTCTTTTCAACATAGTACTGAAAGTTCTAGCCAGTGCAATCAGACAAGAAAAAGAAATAAAAGATACTCAAATTGAAAGGGAAGGTGTAAAATGATCTCAGTTCATAGATACCTTGATCTTTTATACAGAAAACCAAAAAGATCCCATGAAAAACTTGTTAGAACTAACAACTGAATTCTGCAAAGCTGTAGGATACAAGGCCCACACACAAAATTCAGTTTCTTTTCTATATGCTAATAGTGATAAATCTCAAAAGGAAATTAAGAAAACAATTCCAGGTGCACCTCGGTGGCTCAGTGGGTTAAGCCTCTGCCTTTGGCTCAGGTCATGATGTCAGGGTCCTGGGGTTGAGCCATGCATTGGGATCCCTGCTCAGCAAGGAGTCTGCTTCTCCTTCTGCTCCTCCCCCTCCCTCTGCTCTTGTTCTCTCTCTCAAATAAATAAATAAAATCTTGAAGAGAGAAAACAATCCCATTTTCATTATCACCAAAAATAAGAAAATGCTTAAATAAATTTGACCAAGGAGGTAAAAGATGTGTACACTGAAAACTACAAAATATTTTTGAAAGAAATTAAGAGCATAAATCAAGAGAAGACATCCAGTGTTTGTGGACTGCAAGACTCAGTATTGTTAAGACACCAGTACTACCCAAAGCGATCTACAGATTTGATCCAGTTGGTATCAAAATCAACTATGCTTTTGCAGAAACAGAAGACTCCATCCTAAAACTCATATGAGCTATCAAGGGACTCTGGACTCTGAATAATCAAAACACCTTCAAAGAGAACAAAGTTGGAGGTATTAACTTTCTGATTTCAGAACTTCCTACCAAGTTATAGTGAGCAAAACAGTGTGACATTGGCATAAAGACAGACATATAAGACCAATGGAAGAGACTAGAGAGCCCAGGAAATCCCTCACATGCATAGTCCAAGGATTTTCTGCAAGGGAATCCAAACCATTCAATGGGAAAGAGACAATGTTTTCAACAAATGGTGGTGGGAGAACTGGATCCCCACATGCAAAACAACACAGCTGGACTTTCCATTTAGACCATATACAAAAATTAATTCAAAATTGATCAAAGAGCTCAGTGTAAGAACTAAAACTATAAAACTCTTAGAAGAAAGCATAGAGGAAAAGCATAAGGACATCGGATTTGACAATTACTTCTTCAATACGATGTCAAAAAGAAAATATAGATAAATCAGGCTTCATCAAAATTTAAAAACTTCTGTGCATCAAAAGACATCAACAGAGTGAAAAGGTAAGCCACAAAACCAGAGAAAAAACATTTGCAAAACATTTATTTGTGAAACGAAGTTATGTCCAGAATATATAAAGAACTCCTACGATTCAACAACAAAAACACAAAAATCCAGTTAAATAATAGGCAAAACACCGGAATGGAAGTTTCTCCAGAGAAGACTTACCAATGGCCAATAAAGCTCATGGAAAGATGTTCAGCATCCTTAATCATCATGAAACACAAATCAAAGCCACAATGAGATTCCATCCCAGACCCATAAGGATGGCTGCTTTCAAGAAGACAAAGTAACAAGCAATAGTGATGAATAGTGAGAACTTGTGTGCTACCAGTGGGGTTATAAAATAGGCTATCTGCTGGGCAAAGCATTAGGCAGTTCTTCAAAATTAAACCTAGAATTACCATATGATCCAACAATCTCATTTCTGGGCATACACCCCAAAGAACAGAAAGCAGTGTCTCAAAGAGATATTTGTACATTCAAATTCATAACAGCATCACTCACAATACCCAAAAGGTGGAAACAGACCAAATATTCACCAACAGATGAACGGATAAACAAAATGCAGTAGATACATACAATAGAGTATTATTCAGCCTTAAAAGGGAATGACACTCTGACACATGTTACGCTGTGGGTGAACCTTGAAGACTTGAAGGAAACTGAAATAAGCCAGTCGTGAAAACACAAACACTGCACGATGCCATTTATCCGAGGTACATAGAATAGTCAAATTCATAGAGATGGAAAGTAGAATGGTGGTTACCTGGGGCTGAGGGAAGAAGGGTAATGATACTTCTAATGGAAAGTGCTCGGAGTTTCAGTTTGGTATGATGAGAAAGTTCTGGAAGTCGAGGGTGGTGATGATTGTACAAAAAAGGGAATGAATGTATTTAATGCCACTGAATTGTACATTTAAAAATGGCTACAATGCAGGGGCACCTGGGTTGTGCAGTCGGTTGAACGTTGAGTCTTGGGACTCAGATTGTGATTTCAGGGTTGTGAGATCCAGCCACGTGTCTGGCTCTGTGTTCAGCCTGGAGTCTGCTTGTGACTCTCTCTCTCTCCCTCTCTCTAATAAATAAATAATTTTAAAAAAAGATGGCCAGATTGCTAAGTTCTATGTATGTTTTACCACAATTAAAAAAAAACCAACAACACAACGATCTTACAAAGAAAAAGTGACTTTCTATCACACTTAGAATAAAATCCAATATCCTTCCATGACCTGTGAGGTATTGCAGGAGCTGGTCCCTGCTGACTTCTGATGTCATCTAGCATCACTCCTCTTTGCTCACTCCCCTTCAGACACATTGGTTTTGTGTTTTTTTTTTTTTTCCTCCCATTCCCCCAGCCCAGGAAAGCTTTCCTGCCACCGGACCTTTGCATTTGTGGTTTCCCTTGCCTGCAATACTCTTCCTCCAGATGGTTCCACGAGTTCTCTTTCTTGCCCTCCTGTGCCAGTTCAGATGTTATTTAAAAAAAAAAAAAATCCTTGATCATCTACTTCAAAATCGTAGACCCCAAGTTATTGTTTTTTTTTTTTTTTTGCTCTATAAGTGACATTGCTTCACAGAACACTGTTTCTTTCCTTTTTAAAGTATTTTGGAAAATCAAAAATTATCCTTTTGATATTTTTGTTTACTATTATTTATTTATACCTGTATTGGTGGTTACTATGTGCTGGGTACTCTGGGGTTACAGCAGCAAAATCACTGTGATGGAGCTTATATTCTAATAGACAGATACAGGCACCCTGGATAACTTTATAACACAGGGAGTATGTTAGATTGTGACAAATGTAAATTGGGCCAAGACAGAGCATGTTGGGGCTGGGGGTTTGCAAGGTGCTTGCTTGCTCACTGAAGGACCTCCCCTACAGTGTTAGCCCCTAAGGGTGGGACCTTCTCTGTGTTGGTTTCCTCTGTATTCCCAGTGCCTACAGCAGTGTTGGGAACATGCCGTTACTATTTGTTGACCTAATGCTCTGTCGATCAGGGACGGTCCGACTTGAATGAGGGGCTTGCAGCAAGAGTGCAGAGTGGGAGATTATTTTTAGAGGGTGATCTCAACTTGCCCACCCATCCAGGAACTGTGCTCAGTGAGAACTATCAGATCTTTCTTCTTTTCTTATTGTCATAAAATGTACATAAAATTGACCGCGTTAGCCATTTCTAAGGGTAAGGTTGGTGACATTACGTACACCCCCAATGCTGGGTGACCATTGCCACTATCCATCTTGATAACTTTTTCATCATCCCAAATTGAGACTCTCTAACCGTTAGACACTGATTCACCATATCTTTCTCCCTCCGGGCCCTGGTAACGACTACCCTATTTTCTTTCTTTCTTTCTTTCTCTCTCTCTTTCCTTCTTTCCTTCCTCCCTTCCTCTTTTTCTTAAAGATTTTATTTATTTGAGAGAGAGAGAGAGAGGGAACAGAAGCAGGGGGAGAGGCAAAGGGAGAAGCAGACTCCCCGCCAAGCAGGGAGCCTGATGCGGGGCTCGATTCCAGGACCTTGGGATCATGACCTGAGCTGAAGGCAGATGCTTAACGACTGAGCCACCCAGGTGCCCCACGACTATCCATCCTGTTTTCTGTCTCCACGAATCTGACTACTCCAGGCACCTCCCACAATATTTGTCCTTCTGTGTCTGCCTCCTTTTGTTTGGTGTACATCTTCAAGTTTCATCTGTATTGTAGCATGCATCAGAACTTCGTTCCTTTTAAGGAAAAGGAATTCCCATTTTAGGTAAAGTCTTATATTTTAGGCATATCATTCTAAGAGGTATATAGGGCGTCTCATTGTGATTTTAACTTGTCTTTCCCAAATGAATTTTTAAAGCTGGATAATAATCATATTATGTGTATACCCAAGGGAACTTCAGGACTTGATCGGCTTTGTGATTGATGGAGGAGTTCAGCCAGACTCTAAGCTCTCTGAGGAGGGTGACCACACTTACCTTGTTCAGTGCACAAGCCCAGCGCCCCGCACCTGCATAGAACAGGTGTCACAACATTGAACGAGAGACTGTGTAAAACTCCCTGACCTTCTGTGGACTTCCTAGAATTGTCCACTTCGATACTGGTAATATTTTTGCTCTAAGTGGGAACCACAGATGGGAAGTTTCTCCCCCGATGGCATTTCACTCCATTTACTGGACAAGTCCAATGGATTTTGATTTAGTTTCGTTCAGTCACCACCCCAAACTGGATGTAACTGGAATCGATGGGCCCATCTGCCCTTATCCTAAAGATTAAAGGAACACGGGGTTAGGATGGGAAGGAAAACTGGACTCTTCTGTGTACCCCTGGATGCCTGGGAAATTGACATCACCACCGAAATCTGGAGAACTTCCTGTTCTCTGTCTTTTTTTTCGGATGGCTGCCCTCTTCTTTCTAGCCCTTGCTCGAGTTTCGATTTCCTTCCTCCCAGGATCCGGGCGAGAGAATAGAACTCTGGCTATGCTACCATAGGACGGAAGAGAACCAGATCCTCAAACACGCAGGGGACCTGCTTTCAGACCTGGGAAAGCGCAGACTCCAGGCAAGGCCCATTTCTCACCGCCAGGAGTGCTGGGTACTGAACCAGCTCAGAGCGAGCTCCCCAAGTCATGTTTACACTGTCATGCTGTGCAAATTGGAGAGTTTGTTTCCAGGAACATCTGGGAGGACCAGCTGGACACGTGTTTCCCTTCTCATTAATTTAGGCTCCTAATTAATCGTGCAAAACCCAAACCAAATAAGCAGGAACCGGGACTGAAAATAATCATTAAGCCCCCCAAACACGCACACATTTTAATGAAAACTTGGCCCAGGTGATTGGACCTCTCTTGGCTCAGCCCTGGGCTCTAGCAAGGGAGTTCACCAGGGAGAAATGCCTGGGGAAGCAGGCAGATTTCTATCCTGTGCTGAGCAGCAAAGGACCTAAAAGGCCAGCGGGACTGGGGACTGACTTCCTACTAATGCGTAAGAAAGGGATCACCCTGGGGGTCAAGTGTATTGTGGACATTCCAGCAAGATGACTTGAGCTTAAACCCTCCTCACAGTTTTCACTGCTGTTCACCTCTGTGGGCCTCAATGTTCCCATCTGGAAAATGGGAACAATGATATTCTCTGTCTCACAAAGCTCTTGTGAAGATAGAGTGAGATAATTTAAGGTGCTTGACTCTGGACCTGGCACCCTGTTAGCTGGATGACTGGTAACCATTATTCTTCCTCATAATTTCCTTCCGCACCTCTGAGGATGATGACAAGTCCTATTAAAAAAAAAAAAATAGAAATGTCAGGGAGGTGAACTCATGGCAATGAAAATCCATTTCCTGCCCTTTTTGTCATCCGTCTTAATCGAGAAGGGTCCAGCTAAAAACACAATTTGGCCATCAACTTCAAGGGATAGTTTTCTTTCCGGATTCTGACAGCATCCCTCATAGGCTTTCTAGTTTCAGAAGAAAGAGGTTCGCAGTGTCTCCCCATGGGTAATGGGCAACCTGGCTAGGACAAAGCAGGAGATCTCATGGGGTGGCAAGCTCCATTGTGCCTCCTAAACAGAGTCTGGAAAATGCTGGTTTGGCAACCTAATCACAAGCTGAGTGCAAGGCTTCCTATTTCAAGGAAAAACTGAAAAAGATTTATTGAAAGTATTTCAAGGGCATCTCGCACATCAAACAGCTGTGCAAAGGGGGAGCTGGACTTGGAGGTGCACAAGCCCCTGAGACACACTGGTTGGGCCTCACTCTCACTGCACATGGATTGTATAGGAAGATAAATTTGGGGCTTTATCGGTGCTGTCCCCTTTCCCTTCCTGCCCCCAAAGAAGACCTTGGAAACGTGGTTTAGAGATATATTTGGGACAAACTGTGGGCGAGGACCCACCAAAAGGCAAATCTGTTCGTACTGTTCTACCTGTTGAGAGATGGCCCTTGAGATAAACCCTATACTCCCCAGCCAGCTGACCAGGTCCTGGAAAGTTCGGCCTCACCTGTGTCAGGGGCTGCACTTCCCATCTCACCCTCCGGCTGCTCCCTCTCCTACTTCGCAGGCCCCTCCTCTTTCTAGAGATCTGAATGCCCTCTTCACCTCTGCTCAATGCTCTCCCCTCTGCTGAGAGCACTTCCCCTCCTGCTCACCCCTCAGCCAAGGCTTCTCATCCCTCAGGAGTACGGGCAAATGCCATTTCCTGCAGGAAGTCGTCCTTGAACTGGAATTTGGTCGGTTTATCTCCTTGCATCTGCCCCCGACACCTCCTGCCTCTTCTAGATTGGTGATGGCCATGTTGTGTCGCCATTGCTTAATTGTCAGAATCACTTGAGAGATGCAGGAAGGATTAGTGCAAGGGCCACCATGGGGTGTCTGTGTCTTTAACTACGTGTGGGACAGTTCTATTTCTCTATTCCTTGACAAGTAAGGAGTGTTTTGGGGATAAATGAATGTCAAGCCTTGACCCGGATGTCGATAGCAGCCCCTTGCTCAGGAGGGACCCAGGGCATGATCTTTACCCGGAAGTGGGACACCACCCCACATATCTGTTCCAGGCTCTTACCAACTGCTGCCAGCATGCCTTTCCTTGGCTGCCTGGTTTTAAAAGTTGGCTCTTTTCCTGGAAGTGTCTTTGGTTCCTGTCCATCGTGGCCTGTCACCACATGCAACATTCTACCTGGCTGGCCTCTGGGTCCCCCATCTCAGACTCCTCTATAGGAAGTGGAGCAGACCCTTGGTGAGTGTGTCTCTCCCCAGCCCCCACCCACAGATGAAGAAAACTTTCTCAGCTTCTCTCTTTCCAGGGATGGAGCTGCCTTTCCCACGGATAGGCACTGGGATGCCATCTCAAGTCAGCAGGAAAAGCAATCAATGTGTCAGCTTTAGAAAGGATGGATCAGGCGACCTATGGAGTGGGAAAAAATATTTCCAAATCGCTTATCTGGGAAGGGGTTAATATCCAAAATATATAAAGAACTCATACCACTCAATAATAATAAAAATAAATGATCTGGTTACAAAATGCACAGAGCAACTGAGTAGACATTTTTCCAAATAAGATATACAGCTGTTTCCAAACAAAATATACAGGTACATGAGCAAGAGTTCAACATCATGGAAATACAAATCAAAACCACAATGAGATACCACTTCATACCTATGAGGATGGCCAGTACCAAAAAGACAAGAGATAACAGGTGTTGGGGAGGATGTAAAAAAAAGAGAACTCTCGTGCACTGTTGGTGGGGACGTTCCTTGGTGCAGCCGCTATGGAAAACAGTATGGAGACACTTGAAAAATTTAAAAATAGAACTACACTATGACCCTGCAATCCCACTCTGGGTATATACCAAAAGGAAGTGAATTAATTATCTCTAAAGGATATCTGCTTTCTCATGTTTATTGTATCATCATTATTATTTTTAAAATTTTATTTAGTTATTTGACAGAGAGAGAGAGAGACAGCAAGAGAGGGAACACAGTCAAGGGGAGTAGGAGAGGGAGAAGCAGGATGCTGGGATCATGACCTGAGCCGAAGGCAGATGCTTAACCCGCTGAGCCACAGGTGCCCCTCATTGCATCATTATTTACAATAGTCAAGATATAGAAGCAACCTAAGTGTATGTTGGCAGATGAATGGGTAAAGAAAATATGGTAGATACATACAACAGAATATTATTCAACTATAAACAAAGAAAGAAATCTTGCCATTTGCAACAACATGGGTGAACCTTGAGGGCTAAGTGAAATAAGACAGAGAAAGACAACTACTATATAATCTCATTTATATGAGAGATCTAAAATAGACTGAACTCATGGATACAGAGAACAGATGGATGGTTGCAAGTGGTGGGGGGCAGGGGTGGGGACAGGTGAGGGAAGGTGGTCCAAAAGTACAAATTTCCAAAAAAAAAAAAAAAGTATATATTTCCAGTTTTAAGATAAGTAAGTTCTTAAAAACTTCCATTTTTAAGAGAAATAAGTTCTGAGGAAATGTACAGTATGGTAACTCTAATGAACAATTCTGTATATTTGAAAGTTGCTAAAAGAGTAGAAGTTAAAAGTTCTCATCACAAAAACAAATAATTTGTAACTCTGAAGTGGCGGACATTAACTAAACTTATTGTGCTCATTTTGCAAAACATACATAAATCAAATCATCATGTACACCTAAAACTAAACATTACAAGTCAATTATATCTCATTAAAATGGGGGGGGGGCGGGGCCCGCGATGTATCAAAACATGAAGATTGCTTAAGTCCAGACTGTGAGGCAGAAGATTCCTGAAAGAAACTTCTGAGAATTTCTGTGCCAAGCCAGGCAGGTACGTTGTGGCAACTTTATAAGTTATTGTACTTCTCAATGTAAATAACAGAAACCCAAATTTTGACCGCACAGACAACAAAGAGTTGATTCGCTCATGTAATTGGAAAATGCAGATGGGTTTCAGGAAGAGCTTGATCCTGTGGCTCCATGATGTCATTAAAGACCCACTTTCTCCATTGCAAGATGCCTTGTAATGGCTTTTGAGGCTTCAGACGTGATCACTCACAGGAGGGAAGAGAAGGGACCTTGCTTCTGGTATCAGAAAATGTTGTGTTCAGGAGTGGCTTAAATGGCTTGAGGCAGATGTTCAATTGTAAACCAATCACTGTAGGCATGCCGAGGGAAGATGATTGCCAAGGTCATAGGTTTTACTCTTGGGAGTAAGAGATGAAGTTGGCTACTTTAGAAAACAAGGAATTCCTCACTGAAGTCAAAAGGAGAAAGTAGGCAAACGTGCAGAAGTCCAACAGCGACCTGATTGTGAAAATCATAAGACACTGTCCTGGGCGCTCCCCTGCGTGTGGCAATAGGGAGACTCTCAGCTATGGTACCAGTCTGCAGAATGGGCACACTGGGGACCTAGAAGGTGACTTTTGCCTGCAGCGAAATTTTGTTTCTGGGAGAGGTTTAACTGGTTGATGGTTTGCAATCTCTCTATGCCAGCACTGGGACAGGCACAGGGATGGGCTGAGAACAGATGCTTGCACGTGACTCTGGAATGTACTTGGTTGGAACAGAGTAGGACCTGAGAGCCAAGAACTTGCACCAAATTCGACTGCTCCTGCGGCCAATCCCCCATTGTTCCCATGGCAGGCGTGGCAGCCAGAGTGTCTCTCCTATTACATTTCACTGTAATCTGGACATTAATCCAAGCTCAGCAAGTGTAATGCTAACCCACACAATGGACCCGTAACAAACCTCAGGCCTTCTTGTCATCACAGGTTACAGTGCACAATCCCATGTAAGAGCTTGTTTACTTTTATGCAATACACAGGTTTTACTTGGTTCAATGTACTGTGTAACAACAACCTAGCAATTTGCATGTTCTTCCTGATTATCTGGTAATTAAACCCAGTAAGTACAAACATACTGTAATTATCGTGTAACCGACCATCTGGATGGAGAGATGGAAATAACTATGTATTTACGCTATAAGCCGTATAATAATTATGACGTAATGGAATGATCAGCTACGAACGAGAAGAAAGATTTCTAAGAGGTAGGATCGCACTTTAGCGTGGTTCTAGCATTAATTCTAGCCCTAATTTTCTAGAAACAGGCAGAGGTGTAAGACAACTTGGCGGATGAATCCCCACCCAGATGGAGGTATGTGGCAGCACAGTATAGGATCAGCCCCTACGGAACCGATGCTCGATGCTCGTGCAGGAAGTGAAAGCGCCCCCTCATTTATGCGGATCTTGTTTACACTTCATTGGACAACACTAAGCATTTGTTTATTTGAACTGCTCTCCATTTGCATGGGAGTCATCAGTGCCTGTCAGTAAATGGTAATGTGTTTGAATATGGTTACTATGTTTTGTTTTACAGATCTTAGATTCATGAAGGAAGTGGGGTGTCCGACAGCAGGAAGAGTTTTGATATAATTGCATTGGCACTACCGTCCTATTATTTGTAAAATGTCTGTACTCTTTCGTCCAGAACCATGAACAACATCCTTACCAGTAAATGTGCTAGCTTTACTCTACTTAGGCTGTGATGCATATAGATGGGAAGGAAAAAAAAGAAAAAAGGAAAAAAAAAGGAAAAAAAAAGAAAGTGGGGTAGGGGGTTTGGGAAAAGGGCCGATGGGGAAAAAAAAAAAAAAAAATTAAATAAAAAAATCACTATCGCTGCAATAATAGCTTGGTGGGGGTGTCTCATGTGAGCTTTTAGGTTATCAGACTGTCGAATCCAGGTTGCCGCTAAGTGAGCTCAGCAGGGGAAAAAGTGCCATCGAGTAAATATCACGCAGTGATTTCTTATCGTAAGAATTTTGAAATGAAGTGGGTTGGAAGTGCTTTTGTACACATGTTCAAACACGGTGTTGGTCCCGTATTCCGCTCGAGCAGACCTAGAGGAGAAGCACAGTGGTAAGGCAGTGCTGAAACGTCTTCTTGTTAGACGCCCAACACTTTCAATTTCCTCCCCGACCCTGAGATTTCAGTCTGTGTTATTCATACAATGCTGTCCTCTGCAACCGTGTACATTGGTGATTCAGCATTTCCTAAAAGGGTGCATGGCTATTGTTTCTGGCATTTTCTTCCTGGGCAATTACACCCATCCCGCAAATTATACAGCATTATTTATGGCTTATGTGTTTGTGATGGTTCTGAAATTTTATGTGCTATTCTCATTGAGTAAGATTTTGAAAGTTGTCCTCTCTGCAAATATTTATATGAATATTATAGGAATATAAGACATCTAGTAAAACAAACGTCTTTTTTTTTTTAAATTTGCAATGACGTAAACTGAGATTTGTTCAGTATGAGTCAAGCAACAAAATCTTGATTGAAATGGATTCTTGTAAGTTAATGAAACATCATGAAAGATGTAGGAGATATTTGCAATTGGTCCTAATAATTTTACTTAGTATCATTTTTTTAGGTCTTGTTTGTATCTTTTTTTAAAAAAGATTTTATTTATTTATTTGACAGAGAGAGATCACAAGTAGGCAGAGAGTCAGGCAGAGAGAGAGATTGGGAAGCAGGCTCCCTGCTGAGCAGAGAGCCCGATGTAGGACTCGATCCCAGGACCCTGAGATCAAGAACTGAGCCGAAGGCAGAAGCTTAAACCACTGAGCCACCCAGGCACCCTTGTTTATATCTTATTGGTAACAATATCTCCATTTCTGTTAAAAAGAGCTAGGGAGCTTGATAGAATCTGATTTTCTATATCTCTTCTTGATGAGTGAGATCTGGCTCCTTTCTCTTCCTGCCTCCATAAACTGGACAAGAGTATCCAGGAGCTCTCAGGAATGATTTAGAATAAATTAGTTAAAGTAAAATGTGACGATCACATGCAACTAGTTAGCTAGGACTCCTTGGTTAAAAGTTAGAATTAAGAAAGACTTCTTAATTTTTTAAAAAGATTTTATTTATTTATTTGAGAGCGAGAGAGTGGTGGGGGAGAGGCAAAGGGAGAGGGAGAATTTCAAGCAGATTCCCCACTGAGAGCAGAGCCCAAACTGGGACTCAGTCCCATAGACCCGAGAGATTATGACCTGAGACAAAATCAAAGAGTCAGACCCTTAACAGACTGAGCCTCCCAGGTGCTCCAAGAAAGGTTTGTTTGTTTGTTTGTTTGTTTGTTTGTTTTTAAAGAATCATTTATTGAGGCACCTGGGTGGCTCAGTGGATTAAGCCTCTGCCTTCACCTCAGGTCATGATCTCAGGGTCCTGGGATCGAGTCTTACATCGGGGTCTCTGCTCAGCGGGGAGCCTGCTTCCCCCTCTCTCTCTGTCTGCTTCCCTGTCTACTTGTGATCTCTCTCTCTGTGTCAAATAAACAAATAAAATTTTAAAAAAGAGAATCATTAATTAAGTCTCCAGATAGACTGAGAATGTGTTAGTTATTTTCATAACATCTCTCCCGCTTGCCTCCTATCTCCACCAAAGCTGCTCAATTGTTCTTTGGTAATTCTTTCTTCCATTTTCAATCATGTAGTGTGGGAGGGATAGACCCTACCCTTGGCTCCCAGGGAGAGTCCTGACTGATCTAATCTACACGGCATATGTCTTATCTCCATGTCCATTGGTTCTGAGATGGTCACGTGGCCTACTTTTGGCCAATGACAGTGAATCCCAGGATTTGTACAGGGCTAACTGGAAAAGATTCTCTCTTCCTTTAAATAGCTTGAGATATGATGTGAGGTCAGGAAGTACTGCAGTCATTTTACTAGCACCTATTCTGGTTCCTGAGAATAATACCTCATCACAAAAGGCAGAAGAGAGAGAGAGAGAGAAACTGAGTCCTTGGTCTTATCAGCTACCAAATCAGCCCTATCTAAAGCCAGAAATACCTCTGGACTTTTTAGCTACATGAGTGACATTTGATATTATCTTTATTATATAGGTTACTTGCTAGAAGTTTTTTTTTATTTTTTCACTTTTTTTTCACTTACAACAAAATAAAAGATTTTACTCTCTACTGTGAAGTCCAGAATTAGAAATCTAACATGGCATCCAGAGTTTGGAATATAGTGGGGATCCCAGGAAGTTACTGAAAACACTCTAGATCTTATCTTGGATGCTTTCTATGTGCAGGCTTTATTCCTCCCCCTCCTCACACATGCATCCTCTGGTCAGCACACTCCGTCACTGTCTCTCAGGGTAAGTTCTACACTCCCAGGAGGGAGATACGAATTGGACCAGCTTAGGTCAGGGGTCAACCTTTGATCCCACAACTCTGGCCAGAGTTGGGATCTTAGGTCAGGGGCACAAAGCATGAAGGTGACATCAAATCAAGCCCTGAGGGCGGGAAGTTAGAGGGAGAGGCAGGGCTGGTGGGGAGATGGCCAGACACCCCAGAAAGTGTCCATGGCCAGTGGCCTCTGGGAAGTCTCTTTCCCTCTTGGAGCTACCATATTCTCCTGTAAAACCAAGATACTAAACCAAAGGCCTTTTTAGAGTGTAAAATGAGAAATCGCAGGGGACAGGCTGCTGACGGGGTAGTAGGGATCTTTACCACACTTCTGTATTCTTGAGTGGGACTGAGCACATTACAGGGTTCAACAAGCATGGTCCCATGACTGTGTAGCCATGTGCCAGCTTAACTTGGGGACCATTTGTTAGCATCATTACGAACAACCTTGTAGTTCTCTACAGTTCTGTATAGTTCTTTCATATCTGTGAATGTCATGGACCCTTAGAACCATCTTGTGAGGTCATCATGTGCCCATTTTATAGATGAAGAAACTGTAAGTCACTCCCCCTAAGTCAGCGGTTCTCAAAGTAGGAGCATCACGGGACTCGCTAGCATGAAAATTCTCAGGCCTCCCCACAGACCTCCCACATCAGCAACTCAGAGATGGGACCCTGCAATCCACATTGTAACAGGCCCCCCCTGGGTCATTCAGATGGCTGTTTTGGCCCTGGGGCCAATGAATAAGCCCAGCTCCCCCAGTGGTCACCAGGCCTGGTGCCTCCCCACAGTTTGGCCATCCCCAGGGGAAGGATGGTGACTACTGACCACAGTATGCTGGGGTTCAGAAGCTGTGCCCATGACCCCATTGGCTACTGCAGAAAGGAGCTTTCAGCCAAGGACATCAGGCTGCTTGGTTTTCATTTGCCAATACCTTAAAAAGCCTCTTGAAACTGGCATTGGCTTCCTCTCCAGTGAGCTTTCTCTGGGCGGGGGGGAGAGGGGAGTTCTACCCGCCATGTTTATCTGTGCCCTCATGATCTTTGTATTTGATTCTAGTACAATCACAGAGCAGCCACGAGCTTTTCCATTCCCACCTCCAGCCCCCAGTCCTCCACAACTTCCACTCATTCACCTCTTCCCTGAGGAGTCTAGGAGGCCCCCTGGTGTGGTAAGTAGCGGGCAGAGGACACATTCCTGGGCTCTTGGCCACAGTGTTGGCTGCCTACGCTCTGTTGGCTTCTTCTTGATGAGGCGGGGCTGGCCTGGCCATCACAGCCAGCTGCAGAGTCCTAACGCCTAGGCCGGCCACTCTGGCTTGGTCAGGGTAAGAAGTAGCTTTATGAGGTTAATCATTGAAAAGAATTAAAGCCAAAATCCTATCAGAGCTTCGAGAAACATCTCTTCCCTGCATTATTGAATCAGAAAAGGTAATTAGTAAAAGCAGGTGACTCTGGATGACTTGAGAGAGAGAAAGGAATTTAGGGATGGGGCGGCTCACCATGCTCGCTAGAGAATTGGCGAGTCAGACTCAGGGGCCACTCAGCAGACGGAGTCAAGACCCTAATCTTGTCATGGAAAGGTCTGGTGAGGGCGCGAATGCCACCACTCCAACGCACCAGAGAGGTGGGGTGGCCCTGCCTGTGGTTTTCTGAACTCCTGCCCCTGCTGTCCCAGGGACACCACCTTACCATGATGGCCACCACTTCCCCAAGAATACTTCCCAGGCTCAGACTTTCTGCTTGGCAGGGAATAAATTAATAACCCGGGGGGATGTTTCTGATTGGTGGGATACAGGTGACACGCCTCCTCTCCAGCTGCAAGGGATTCTGGGGGTGGGGGGGTGGGTATCTACCATTTTCCTCCTTTCCCTCAGGGAGGTGGGCTTTGCTCTTTCCAAGACTCTGAAAGTGGCAAATGTTTCCCAAGTGAGAGGGAAATTCATGAGTTGGTTAATCAAAAGAATAATTATGCAAAAAGAGCTACTAAAATAAATCATAATCATGGAAGCTAATTAATACTATGGCATGGGACACCTGTGTGGTTCAATGGGTAATCGTCTGGCTTCAGCTCAGGTCATGATCTCCTCGTGGAGGGATTGAGCCCCCACGTCTGGCTTCCTACTCAGTGGCAAGTTTATGTCTTCCTCTCTTTGCCTACCCCCTGCCCCCCATTCAGCTTTAAATGAAATGAAATTTAAAAAAATAAAATAAATAAAAATACTATAGCATTCACTATGTGTCCGATGATATGAAACCTGCCCTACATCACATCCCTTACTCCTCACAGGGGTTCTGTAAAGTCCATACTATTATTACCGCCCCAAATATCAACAGATGCGGAAACCAAGGTCCGGACTATTGAGTGACACACCCAAGATCCTGTAGCTATAAGGAGACAGAGCCAGGCTTTGAACCCAGGACATCTGGCTCTGGGGTCCAAGCTGAGACGCCTCTCAAATCAAAAAACTGTGGGGTGCCTGGGTCACTTAGTCAGTTAAGTGGCTTAGGTCATGGCTTTGGTCATGACCTTTGGCTTAGGTCATGATCCCAAGGTCCTGGAATTGAGCCCCACACAGGGCTCCCCGCCCAGCGGAGAGCTGCTTCTCTCTCTCCCTCTGCCTACCACTCTGCCTCCTTGTGCACTCTCTCTGTCTCTCTGTCAAATAAATAAATAAAATCTTTAAAGACAAAAACAAAAACGGGTTGCACATGGAGCCAGGATTTCTGACTCCCATACCTCTCGGCTGCCTGAGCCAGTAAATTTCTTATTGTTATTCTTATATTGATTAGGCCAAAGGCAACAGAAGTTGGGCTTCTGTCCCTTGAAGAAGGGTGCTGACTACTACACTTTCGTCAGTGGTTGACTAATACCGAGTTTAAGAAAACATCTGTAAGGAGGGCTAATCATAAGTGTACCCTGTTTTCCTTTTTTTCATAAAGTAAATCATATGCTGTTGCAGGAACTCAGTGAAATAACAACAATTTTACCCCCTTTTCACTGATGTAAAAACATAGGCCTGCAGAGTCGATGTGGCCTGGCCCTGCCATCTTAACCCTTTTCTGGAGAATCAGGAACTAGAATCCCGAGGTGGCCGTCTTTCATCTGCCATGCCTTTCCTGAATGACCCCTAGCGCCCTGCAACCCCTTGCTTGGTTGGGGGCCACACGGTGACCTTGATATGACCTTCTTCCAGGCTCTCTACAGTCTGATGCAGGACACAGTCAAGGCCACTGGCTGATACTTCAACTGCCCCTCTGTCAGCCTCTTAGAAATTTTTCAACCAGGATTCCCTGGGAAGGTGCTAAGGGTGCCACCAGGGACATCTGCTTCTGACAGTTTCAGCATCTGCCATACTTGACTTGTCTGACCTTGAGTCTGCCTGCCCACTGGATGCAATGTGGGCTCTTCCTCTGGTAGGGTGGCCACGGCTGGATCAAGATGGTGAAGGGTCCAGCCAACTGATTGGATTTCCAGTCCGGGGACAAGAGTCAGCTGGGGGAAGCTCGGGAACAGAGCAGCGGTGAGCGATGGAGCAGGACACCAAGAAGGAGCTGGGCCTTCGCCATAGCTCAAGACCTTGAAAGACAATGACCTCCCGGCGGGTCAGGCACATGGTGGAGAACATGATGCAAGGACATGGTGAGACACAGACCCAAGAGTGACTTTCATAAAAAATACTGATGATAATGGCAAGAATAGATAATATTGAATGACGACTTATACTTAACAATAGCCAAATGAAGGTCTTTACACTGAATCATCCCCTTTGTTCTATGAGATAGGTACAAGTGTTGTCCCCATCTTACAGATGAAGAACTGAGGCTTAGAGGTTAAGGAACCGGACGGAGGCCATGCAACCTGTAAAAGAGAGAATTTGAATCCAAGGCTCTTATCGTGGAAGGCTGATAACTGGCGGAACAAAACAGGTGCAGCCTACATTTGCTGGCTTCTAGTCTCACCTGAGCCCCCGCCTGCAAGTCTGTTGGAAGGGGATGGACTGACTTCTACCCTCCCCCTCCTCCCACCACGGGAAAGGGCCTAATTGCTAATGACAGCAGACGTCCCTAATCTACCAGCCTGCATTTTCCTACTTAACCTAAGCATGACCTCAGATTCCTTCTTAACACATGTGCTTTCGATAGCTACTTCCAACTGACCGGAATTGGCACATGAGATGCAAATGATTTCCCCTCCTGTGGGTTCCCACTGGTATGAACCCGAGGTGCCTTTCTAGGGAACCAAGGCCGCAGGCAGGCTGAGCTGGCATGGGGAGCAGGGAAGTTGAAGACAGGGCCCATTGCAGGTCAAATCATTGGGCACAACAGGAGGAATTAGGAAAAGGGGGGATGGCGGGAACAGAATCTGTAACAGGTTGGGGGAGGGGAACGGAGAGAAAGGTCAACTAGCTCTGTTCCTGAGACGCCCGCAGTCACGAGAACATGAACCTCAGAAACAGCAGCAAACATTTCATAAGGTATGGTTTTCACTGTATTTTTTTGCCCCAAACACCTACGATACATGGATTCCGAAAGAGTGTAGCTATTCTCCCGCAGTGTAATTTTGCTAGAATCTGTTCCTCATCTAACAGAACTTGAGGTTGCTTATAATAAAAAGCACACGTTCTGTAACCAGACATTAAGCTATGAGGACTGGAAGAAAAAAGGGGATGATTTGGGCCAATGAGTTTCAGAACAGTGATGATGCTTTGATATTAAACTTACTCCTGAGTTTCCTGGAAGCTGGGTAGCAAAGGGTAAGAGGATGTATTATAGGATTTCTCCTTGCCTGATGAGAGTTTCAGGGAAAATATAAACTGATGGCTTGTCTGGCCTCAGGTTTGCCTTTCTTCATTGTAAATGGTTTAAAATCAGGGAGTTCATGTAAAAAAAGCCAGCTTTGCTTTAAGATGACAAGCTATGACCATTCTGTGCTCCCCTCTCTCGGGGTTACCAAGCGGCGGGAGTGGTGGTCCTTTTAAAGCAGCAGGAGGGCTCCTGTGTATCACACTTCCTGCCCTTTTCCATCATTCCCTCCCTTCAGCACAAGCCCGGCCCCTGTGAGTCCCGTAGAATGCATGGCCTTGCTGAGGCTATTAACCACACACACACACACACACACACACACACACACACACACACAGTCTTTGGTGCGTTCTCTGCACGCGGCCAGAGTGGTCCTCTTAACCTCAGACCTCAGATCGTAACCTCAGATCATGTCGCTCCGGTGCCCACAGCCCTTCTGTGGCCCCCAGGGCCCTCACAGTAAACACCAATGACCTGAAAAACACATTGTCTTTGAACTTTATCCCCAGTTGTCCTCCATCCTCATGGGCTCTTTCCGTGCCTCAGACCCACCGAAGACACGCCTTCCTTCGGGCCTTTGTACTTGCTCTGTCTTCTGCCTGGATCTCCCTTGCTCCAGCCTGGCCACCAGCTTTGGATTCTGCTCAACTGTTACCTTAGGAGGGAGACCTTGCCGGACCTGACTCTTAGAAAATAACACTTCCTCCCCACTCCCTACCCGCAGACCTGCTTCATTTTTCTCCCCAGTACTATTCTGTGTCCTATTTCAACTGACGTATTCATTGCCTGTTTTCATACCCAGCAATGTAAATTCTATAGGGGGTGGAGGCTGGGGGTGGGTGGGGGATTCTTGTTTGTTCCCTGCTGTGTGCCCAGTACTGGAGCAGTGCCTGGCACATAGGGGACGCTGAGTGTGTGGTATGAATGGATAAAAGTCTATGATAGCTCAACATTTCTATGGGAGACGCACATACATAAGCTTCCTGAATAAAGATATCTTTATATAAATATAAAGCTTAGAGATTCAAAGATGCATTGTTTTATCTTTGCAAAGATACAATGCTATAAAGATAGCTATATTTATATCCATAGTGTTTCCAGATTAAAGGCCAAACAATGACCAACAGTCACAGAAGGCAAGAACAATGGGAAAGCTGTTTACAGTTTCCTTGCTAGGCACACTGTTGGTCTCTTTGAGCCCCGTCTTCTTTCTACGTGCTGTTAACCCTTCCATGATTGCTTGAGTCTTTTGAGAGATAGCCAGAGGTGGCCAACTTTTCTGTATCTGACATGTTGGACTCTAAATATGGGGCATTCAGGTTTCTAAATCATTTTTCCCAGTGGAGGATTGACCAGGACTCCGTTCCAGGCAGCCTTGCCCCACCGCATGTGCCCAGGGGCTGGCCGGGTAAGGGCTGTCCAGGCAACACACACCTGACTTATTCCATCCAGAGTCCCCACAGACTGTGTTGTCAGCTGTGGGTGTGTGCAGGACCCGAAGCTTGTGTCATGCATTGCCCCTTCAGCTCCTACTAAAGGAAGCGAGCCCTCCTGGACCCAGCGGGGTCTTTTTTAAAAAATCCCATGGAACCAGAAATGTGCCCTTTCCCAAAGCAGGGCTGAGGCTGTCTGCGGCTCTGGGGAAAAGCCATTGCTGTCGGGACTGGAGTCCACTTTCCTGACCTGGAGAAGCCTGGGTATTATATGCCTCCCCACGTGGGCATGTTTTGAACACTTGGCTCCCAACTGTAGATGACAGTCGTGACAGAAGGAACCTCATGGGAACTTGCAGAAGCGCACTGGCCCAGCCACCAAGCCCACATTGGGGAATGGGGGTTCGGGGGGTCCATCATACCAGCCCCCAGAAGCTCACCTCCCTTCCCTTAGGCTCCTGTCTCTTCCCACCTGCTGCCAGATACCTCTGAGGGGGCCACTTCCCTGGGGGCCACCTCCCAGGGGGCCACCTCCCGCCTCCCAGCCCCTACTCCCTCCCAGAAGGAGGCCAGAGAGGACCAGGATGGAGTCCATCTTCCACAGACAAGAAGTTTGGGGCCTACTTGGCGGGCCGTGGTGGTCACCGCATTCCCAAACCCCACAAGCACCTTCTTCTGGTGGAAAGTTTCTTTTCCTACCTTCTTAAAACCACTTCCGGAGGCAAGCCTCAGGAGAAAAGGAAAAGCAGATGTCAGCCAGTGACACAGAATAATCACTTTGCTCACTGCTTGTATTTTCCTACCAATTTTGTATTTTTCAAAAAGGACAATAAAACAATTGTGCTCTCGGCTAATTAATGACAAGCTGGTAAAAGCATCTCCTCATTGTCCCATTTATTTCTCCATTTCTCCCAGTTAACAGTCCTGTCTCTGAAATGAATCAATGTCGTTTACACAATGCTGTCACCCCATTGTTCCTTTATCATCCTCCATTTTCATAAATCGGGGTGTTAATCCCTTAATGGCTTTTCTCAGTGCTTAAAAAAAAAAAAAGAAAAAAAAAAGAAGGAAAGAAAAAAAAAAGCCCAGCCCTTGCTCTTCTTAATCCGCCAGTAGACAATGCATGTTTACACAGGCGGCCCTGCGCTGTGTTTACTGAAAAAGCAGGTCCAGTTGGTGATTTGGCTCCTTCTGTTTGTTGGCTAAACAGGAGGCCCCTCAGACCCAGGGATCTGCCCCTTCCCCAGGTAGGGTCCACCCGGGGCCCCAGTCCCAGCTTCTAGGCTGGACTCTTTGATGAAGCCTCGGACCTTTGTCCTGGTGGCCCGGGGGAAGGCCCTTCAAGGGGGGAAGAGGGTGGGCAAAGATGGGAGTAGGGAAGTGTGGTCCTTCCTGGGCTTCTTGAGCTGCAGTCCTGGTGCCTTCTTGCTGGTTTCCATTGGGGCAGTGGTTCTTACTGGGGTCCATGGAGCAGCAGCATCGGTACCACCTGGGAATTGGCTAGAAATTAGCTAAGCAGGTCCACACCAACCTGCTGAATCTGAAATTGTAGTTGAGAGCCAGCAATCTGTTCTCAAGCCATCCAGAGTATTCCTGATGTTCCCCTGCAATTTGAAAACTACTCTACTAGGGGATTTAAGTCCAAAGTTTAAAAGGAAATAAATGGAAATAAGCCTTTCATTCAACAGATATTGGCTGACTTCTGGTTCCTGTTGGGTAGCACTCAGGGATTGGGGCACTGATTAAATCAGGGCTTGGTACTAGCCTCCAAGGAGTCCCCAGTCTACTGAGTGGGAACTCCCTGGGTTGGAACCCTTCCCAGACTTTCTCTTCAATTCTCAGACCCCTGCACAATGACCGGCATGAAGTGACAAGTTTTCCTCTCCTTCTGCTCCTTCTTCTCCTCCTCATAGTACTTGGGAATGAGCCAGGAACTTTGTCTCAGCTTCTTGCACAGGAATTTTGGTTTCACCAGAATCTTGTGTTCCATCACTAAGTAAAAGTATCCTGGCTGCTCTGGGCAAGGTCATGTGCAAGGCCATGTGCAAGCTGCTGGAGACTTTGAAACAAAGGATCCTTGCCCTCAAGAGGCTCCCTATCTAGTGAGTATACAAATAACTTGCACAAACAACTTGCAGAGCCCCTGGCAAGTGCCATGATAATCTTTCTGAAAAGGCACAAAGGTTGCATGATTAGCACAGTACAGGTGGTGGTGGTAGAGATAGTGATGTTGATGGTGGTGGTGGTGGTAGAGGTGAAGATGGAGGTGATGGAGGTGGTAGTGGTAGTGGAGGTGATGGTGGAGGTGATGATGACGGTAGACATGGAGGTAGTGGTGGTAGATGTAATGGTGGTGATGGAGGTGGTGGTGGAGATGGTGGTGGTGGAGGTGGTAGAAGTGATGGTGGACATGATGGTGGTGAAGGTGGTAGTGGAGGTGATGATGAAGGTGTTGTAGGTAGTGGTGATGGCAATGATGCTGCTGCTGCTACTGCTGCTAGTGATGATGATGGTTCAGATGGTGGGGCTGGGCAGCAAGTAGCCTTTACAGACAACACCCTTCATCTGAGCTTTTCCGTCTGAGGTAAAATTCTCCAGTTGAATTTGGGTGAAAGAACATTCAGGGCAGAATGAGCAGCTTACACAAAATTCAAAGGTTTGAACAGAATAAACTGCTGCCAAAGGAGGTGAGGGGTGGTCATGAAAGAACTGTGAGTTACTAAGGATTCCAGTGCTTTCTCTTAAATTCCAGACTTAGGTATGAGATCCAAGGACTTAAAACCATTGGAAAAAGCCTATGGATTTTAGGTTTGTGAACTAGCATCTGACTTACACTAACTTATACCATATAAGGAATTTATTGGCTTCTATACCTGCTTAGTTCAAAGGAGTTCAAAAAATTTCAGGCATAGCTGGATCTAGGGGCTCAGGCACCTTATCAGAATACAGTATGTTGGTCCTACTTTCTTCTTTGTGGGCTTCATTTTCAAACAGACTTTCCCCAGTTGATGCCAAAGATGGTCACTTGGAACTTTAAGCTTATTGAATCTTTATACCTAGAAATGTTGGAGAAAAGTGGGCATTTTCTCCCCCAGTAGTCTCAGAAAACTTTTCTTATGGGCCTGGCTTGCATAACATGACTCCCAGAATTAATCACTTTAACTCAAGTTCAAGTCAACTGACCAGTTCTGGGTAACAGGGACACCCTGAAACAGGCGGAGAGTAGGGCAAGGTGGTGAACCCCATTTGAATGGCATGGCTAACCATGGAAGAGGCAAAGTGGTTTCCAAAACTTGGCAGTGTCCTCCCAGAAAAAGTAGCAGTGGATTTGGACCAGCAAGAAAGAAAAACATGACTTGAACAAAGAGCTAGAGAAAATTGAGTAGAAATAATTGAAATGTTACTAAAATTATGTACCTTTGGGGCACCTGGGTGGCTCAGTAGGTTAAAGTCTCTGCCTTCGGCTCAAGTCATGGTCTCAGGGTCCTGGGATCAAGCCCTGCATCGGGCTCTCTGCTCAGCAGGGAGCCTGTTTCCTCCTCTCTCTCTCTGCCTGCCTCACTGCCTGCTTGTGATCGCTCTGTGTCAAATAAATAAATAAAACCTTTAAAAAAAAATTATGTACCTTCACCTATACACAGGAAAGAAGACTCAAATGGTAATCACCAAAAGGTCCCACTTGGTTGTTGGTGATGGGATGATGGGTAATTTTCATCTTCTATTTCTTTAGCTGGGGGCAGTGGAACACAGAGTCAGACCTATATTTGAATCCCTGGTTCTCCTGCTTTGAACTAGAGGCTTCAAGATGAGTTTCTTTGCCCCGCTCCACTTCAGACTTCAATATCTATAAAATAAGTCTCCTTACATTTTCCTAACACTCACTGATTGGCATGGAGGGGGGATATTAATATTAATATTAATAATATTACTATTACCTCTTTGGGCTGAACCAGAGTCATCTATCTCACATAGTTTTGTATCGACAGTTAATATGGCTTTCCTCGTCTGCTGTCTTCATTAGCATAATGTTACTATTCTATGACTACTTTTGCCCAGTCAATTAACTTTATTGTTCATTATGGGACTATCCCATAAATGTTTCGAGAGAAAGCATCCAACAACATTTTATACCCTAAGACTCTTTGAAACCCTCCCCTAAAAATCCCCCTGCTGTTTCCATCAACCCTAAACTATTACAACATGGTGGTTACCAAATCCTAACTAACTCCCCCTGCCACCATTTTGGAAACTTATCCTTAAATCTCACCCTGCCTGGCCCTCTTCCAGATGATATTAGAGTTCTGTCGAGGTGGTTGGTGCTTTCCACTGCAGACACCCATAGACTCAGCTGTGCCCCACGACAGGTTGTGACTGATGCTTGGAAGGCAGCATTCAACATCCATAATAAAAAGCTACAGGACTCTGTAACTGTATTTTTGCATGACCTTATTTAGAGGGCCCATGGAGGCTTCTGCTGCTATAAGAAACTTCACCCTCATGCCTTTAGGAGATGGAAACAGCGAGTTTACGGTGAAACATGCTGCCTGCAAGTCTGAAGACAACGTTATAGTCTTTATTACTGCTTTAGGTGATCTATTTGTATGTGATCATTTGTTTCATGTCCTTTTTTCCTGCCAAACTATAACCCCATGAGGGCATGTACTGTATGTTATTCATCATTTGTCTCCAGTATCTAGAGAAGAGCTTGGCACATGGTCAGTCTGGTAGCTGTTGAATGGGTGCATGAGTGAATGAGTTGCTGCAGGGAGAAGCCCACGGTCCTGGATAGGCTACTGACATGTTGTGAGCCTTTTGGCAATTCCATTCTGTATCTGGGCCTCAGTTTCCCCATACTGTACGTTACCGGGGTGAGATGAGCCCTGGAATCCACATCTATGTATGCTTATAAGCTGTTATGTTTCCAAATAAAGAAGTGGCATCTCAGTCTTTGAAGGCTGCTGGACAAGATGGTGGGTGACTACACTTCTGGAAGCCTGAGATCAGCAGCCCCAAGATTCGTGGTAATTAATCCCAAATTCTCAGACCTGGTCCCCTTCCCAATCCCTGAGACTAGGCAGGATGGCAAGAGGCTAGGATGTTTCCTAGTTATTAACTACTGCATTTGGGTAAAGCGCCATTTTCTCCTAGGGTGTGTATGTGAGTGAGTATATACTCTATATGGTCCTTAGAGATGTATCATTTTAGGGGACTCCTAGTCCCCTTTCCTTGTTTTATACTGGTCCTGTCGATTGTCCCCAATCCCCAGCACCACCTGCTTCTGGAAGGGAATGTTATTTGCCATTTACACTTCCTGGGGAATTAAAATTTCTTATCTCTTTATAAAAAAAATTTTTTTTTAATTTCTCATCTCCTTGCCAGAGACATTTATGATGACTTTTTCTCATTATGAAACACAAGGCTGGACCCCGCTCTCATCTTACAGGTGCTTTTTGAACTTACCGGTTGTGTGCAAGCTAGGTAACCTCTCCATTGCATGTCTCCCCATCTGCAAAATGAACATGATGCTAGAGCTTCCTAGCCATTAGCTGTTATTCTCATCCCATAACGTTCCTGGTACACGCCTGACTCTAAGTAGAGGCTTTGCAATCAAATACGACTCAGGGAAAAAAAAAAAAAGCAACTGTACATTCTGGCAACTACTTGGATGGATCTCAAAGGAATAATGTGAAAGAAGCCAGTTTCCAAAGGTTACTTACTGTATCATTCCATTTAAATGACATTCCTAAAAGAAATATAATGATGAAGACCAGATCAGTGGTTGGCGGGGGGTGAGGGGTTAGGGGAGAGAGGGTTTGACTTTTTAAAAGACTAGTCGAAGGGAGATTGGGAGGTGATGAGCTTCTCTGTGTCTTGCTTGTAGGGGTGGCTGTAAGGGCTCTAGATCCGTGTTCACCAAATCATAAAATTGGAACCACCCGAACGTGAATTTTTGTGCGATCGTTTCAGAAAATGTTGAGGTTCGATCAGTGTTGCTGTCTTTCGGCTACCTCCTCTTCCCTGGAAAAATAAACAAGAAGATGACTCGTCTTCAGGTGGCCGGCCAGCAGAAAGCATTGTGCACAGCTCCTCATGGAGGAGAAGGAAACTGTGATGCTTGAACCCTACTCCGGACTGCCCCTGGTCCGCAAGAGCTCAGAACCTGGGTGCAGGAGAGCTCTTTAGAACTCCAGTAAGCTATTTAAAGAGATTTAAATGTGCTGTTTCCCAGTTATTCTGAGGTGCAGCTATAATTGCTATTCTTTCCAAATAAATCCTTCAGATTAAATGGATATCGAGTGTGTAAATTCAACGATTGCTCAGGGCATGCGATTCTTGTCAAGAGTTCAGGGTGAGTCAGTCTAGATTAGCAGGAGGAAGTTGGCAAACGTTGTTTCAGTCTTAACACTATCATTTGGGACTGGTGTTGCATGTTTACATTTTGGGGAGAGAAAACGCACGGGGCCAGATAAGGCAGACTGGGGCAACCCTTGGGAGTCAGGAATCTTGGCTTGGCAACAAAGTTGTACCGTTTAGAGGGGAGTTCCTTCTCTCTGAGACTCGCTTTGGCCACCTGCTCTTTGGCAACGGAGTGAGCTGAACTCGCTCATCTTTAAGGCTCCTCCCTCCCTGCCTTATGGACGAGACCGTGTCTCTTCTCTCTGCTCTTTGGGACAGAGATGCCTGCTCTTAATCCATCAGCATTTGCCTAAATGTGGCTCCTGTTTCGAGGGTACTTCATGAGTTCACCAAGGTGATCCTCAGTCTGTCTGATCTTGGACCGGCATTCTTTACCCATCAGCCTGCCCAAAAGGGATTCTCTGAGCCAACTGGTGTGCAGACGCCCCCAGGCTCAGCAGAGCGTCCAAGAAACGAGCCCAGAGGTGCCATTAGGATGTGGGAATTATGAGGTGAGCAGGAAGAAGCCAAAAAACCAGGAAGCCACTTGAGCAGAGAGTATAAACATAAATATCCCTGAGCAGGCCCCGGCACTAGGTTTTTTATGTTGATGTGCTAATATGTTAGCCACTAAGGGTTTATTTACGCCGTTTTGGTATTCCCTGCAATTCATTTATCTGCATAAGGAAGGGGCACAAACAGGACAGTTCCTCATGAACAAGCATCCCTGTGTGATCCCCACTGCTGTTTATAATCCTTCATGCTCAGATCTATAATTCATGAGCTGATGGCCTCATGGCAGTTTCCATAAAGGCCACGGTGGGCACCCAGTCGTTAACGCTCGCACTGTCATGCGTGGAATCGAAATAAGCCCGCTCCCCTTCTATTCATCATGACGCCACCGACGTGTGGGCCATGATATTATCCAAATATTATTAAAACTTTGAACCCTGTCCCCATAAATTACGGCCGAATGACTCCGTGGCCATTAGGAGAGCGGGATGTATGGGCTTCGGTGGCCACCGAGTAATTATGTGCTTAAAAGGAAGCGTGGCTGAGCATTCCCCTAGTAAAACAGAGAGAAGCTGGGATCGTTTGTTACTGCTGCGGCGCTCAGAACTGGACGGCTCAGGCAGGTCAAGTCAACCTTACAGCAGGACAATTATCTGCCTAGAGAGACCAAACATCTGTTATTAAGTATGTGCAGGAATCAAGGCAACATGCTAGAAATCTTGTCCACTTCAAACACTTGGCGTATTCCGTACAACACCCCCCTTGCTTTTTGTAACTGCAGCAGTCAGCTTTGAAATATGCCCTATCTTCCCTCCCCCGGCCCCTTGCTTTAATGTACCCTGCAGCTGCTAAAGATGGTGTTGTAACTTCAGAAGGACCTCGCTATCTTTCTCCAGCTCTTTAAGTAATAATAATAATTTTGTGGGGTTTTTTTCCCTCCCCCTCCCAAATTTCTTTTGCATGTATTAGTTATGCCAGGAGTATGGCTGGGGCAGGGATAGCATAGAATTTGAAAGCCCAAGGTCAGCCCATGTTCATGTTCGAAGGCCAATCTCTCTTTGATTCTAGCATCTGAGGCAGCTTGTAGGCTGGTACGGAGCATGGGAACAAGATGGCTCTGTGTTGGGATTATGAAATAGGAAATAGGTTTCTCGGGCTATCGTGGCTCCCCGGACCATCTGTGCATCTTGGAATCCCAAGGAAGGAAGGAGCGGAGAGCATGCCAGAAAACACGGCTCTTGAGCCAGAAAGTGGGCAGAGCTGGGAGTGGGCAAGACGGCGGGATGAGGGCAATCAATGGGGGTGGCCCAGGGACACTACACTGCAATCTCCCCAGCGAAGTATGTCCAGAGGACGACAAGCATAACTGGAGTGCAATTTCCCTCCCATAAAGATGCATAGTATCAAGAGAAAAGAGTTGGGCCACTTTCTCGGAGGAGGGAGGGCAAAGCCCTCTTTGCTAAATGACGTAGTAATAACAGACCAGATTCCTTGCTTCTCCAGAAGAATGGAATCTCCAGATCTTCTGGGGCACTTGCAATCTGAGCATCTTAAAGATATATGATGTTTGGATTGGCTTCAAAGTAATCCGGGGTGGAGGGGGGATGGGTGGGGCTACACATGAAACAAAAGTAGCCCAGAGTTAATAATTGCTGAAGCCCAGGAATGGGCACAGTAGGGGGGCGGTGATCAGACTAGTCTCTGCACTTCTGATTGTATCTGAAATTTTTCCATAATTAAAAAAAAAAATCATAAGGAACGGAACTCCTTTCTGATGTGAGTGACCTACAAAGCCAACAGAGAACCCATCTTCTCAGCAGAGGTCTATGGGGAAAAAAATTCAGAGAACAGAAGCCAGGATTGACTCGTTTGCAGAGACTGTGGGACTCCCTGCTCTAATCCATCCCGTAAACACTGCTCCCAGAAAGACCTGCTTAAGTACTATTTCATCGCATCCATCCTCGGGAGCCCCAAAAGGCTTCTTGACTCTTCTGCACCAGCCTAAATTCCTTCTCCAGGTGTTCAAGACCTGCCATAACAGGGCCTTCTTCTACTATCTCATTCCTTCACCTTCTTGCCCCACTGGAGTGTGGCAGGAGAGTCAGGGGGCAGTGATGGTAAAGAAGTGGACATAGGTGTGGTGGCCACAAGACCAGTTCTTGGACTTCCCTTCCCCCATGTTCTTTCCCCTCATGTAGGGCATTTGATTCCAGTGGCATGGACTCTGATCTTTGGCCTCTCTTCCCTTGGGGAGTGCTGGGAAGAAGGCAGCTCTAGAATAGCTACTTGATGTCCCCACAGAAGAAGGGAGGAAAGGCACACAGATGACCAGGATCTTGTCCCCTTTGGAAACACAGGCAACTTTTTCCTTCCCATACAGGATTACGTTGGCCTTTAAAACAGTTCTACCAGAGACAGGACACACCAGAGACTAGGCCAAAATAGGAAGGAGATCTAAGAACTAAAGATATCCATTGAATGAGAGCAAATACTTGGGAGTCGTGGTGGATAACTGATGTCTGCTAGCCTAGTATCCATTCCCACTTCTTTGGGAGAAATCACCCCACATTTCTTTTGGGGAACCAATGCTCTTCCACTTGAGATTCATAGAATGTTAACAGAATTGACCTCCAATCCCAACCCCATCCCATTTCAAGGGAAGTCATGTGACCCAGGCATGGCCTGCTGGACCATTTCCTGGACAGTGATTGGCTTAAGGGTAGCCATGTGACCCAACTCAACTTTTGCTGAACAAATGTGGGGACATTGATCACTATTTTTTTTCTCTTTCTCTCTATCTTGAGCAGGAGAACCTACATGAGGATGAGTTACTACAGAAGAAAACAGAGAGAGGGTGAGAAACCTTCCTTGGAATGGTTCGGTGCTTTGAACCAGTTCTTTCTTCTTTTGTGTTTGTTCATATAGAGCTGGGTTTCTGTTACTTTCAACTAGAAGAGTCCTGCCTGACATCCAACCTGCAGGTGACTAGAGGAAGGTGCTCAGTCCAGTTGGTCAAGAATGCAAAAGACTAGGGGCCTTAGCCATGGTGTTGAGTGAGATGCTAGACCAGTGACAGAAGATCCATGTCCTACCCCCATGGGAACATCTGGGACCAAGCCATCTCTCCTGGTGAATCCAGATGTGACCCAAGTACTTTCCCACTGAGTATTGTAGGTAGCCACTACTGATCAGCCACTCTTGGCACAAGGACAGATCTATTTGCCATTCGTGCTTGAGGCCCTGGAGAAGAGCTGACTAGGGAGTTTTCTGGGAGGACCTGGAGAGAAAAGTTGACATAGACTTGAAGATACTTGACAATTTGGGCCCACACCCAGAGAGGATTTATAGTAGTATTGGGGGGACTTGATGGTGAGGCTGCTAAACAGAGCCCCTCGACTCAAAACAGAGGAGGAGGGCAGGGGTTGGACTCTGGACACCCTCTGAGCTGATTGCTACAGGTGGAAGGAACTGCATAGAGTAGCAACATGGCTTCCCAGAGCCTGAAGGCCTGAGGTCCAAGCCTGGCTCTGCTACTTTCTCAGTTATGTGACCACAGACAAGGTTCTTAACTTATCTGTGCTTAGCTTTGTTAATCTGTAGGATGGGGATAATAATAACACCACCTCCCCGGGTTATAGTGAATATTAAATGAGCTTATTTAGGGAAGGCACTGAGAACAATGCCTGACACATATTAAATGCCATATGTTTGTTAAGCAAACAAATAAATAAAACCACCTTTATTGTCAGGGGTTCAGCTAGGGTCTTGCTCAGAGGCAAGGCACTCAGTCCCGAATTAATGCTCCTATTGACTCCACTTACTCTCCAGCTTTCTCTCCCATTCGTTCAGTAGACATTTGTCGGGTGCTGATCCTGCACCCAATGTAGGAACAGCTTCACACTTCTTCAGATTTCCTTTAGTTCATGAATGATACAAACCTCACCAGGGTTTCTAGATGTCCACCCTAAAATCTCAGTTCACACACAAGTAGCACCAGGACAATGTCCTGAACCTTTCTTTCCATGTGATTCACACTCTTCCCCATGTCCCTGATGAACAGATCTTCCCAGAGATGAGGTCCCTTATCTTCTTAGATCTAAGAAACTGGGAGGTGAAATAACTTGCCTTAGGTCCATCAAGTAGGAGGCGATAAAGCTGAGTTTGCAACTCAGTTCTGACTTATTTTTCCATCCTACTGATGTGGGCCCCCTTTTCACCAACTGCCTTCCCTGATATTAGGCTGAGTGATGTTTCTTTCTCTCCCACGACATTGGGCAGCTCTGGAAGTCTAGAGCCATATCTCATTCATCTCTGCCTCGCTGGCCCAGCTTAAGTCCTCAGAGCAGCTGTAGACTTGCATTGCCAAGGAGTTTATGCAAATGGCCCAAGATTGCAAATCAAGTTAGCAGCTGGAGAAGAGCTCAAAATATATCCTTTCTTTGAAAATCCCAAGAAGCCTACATTATGCACCCCTTGTTGGATTACAAAAGGATGCTCATTTCCCACTGAGATCTTTATCCCTTTCTCTGTCCTAAAAGGTATCTTCCCTAGATGGGGCTTTGGGATAACTAGATGGAGAAGTCTGGAAAGGACAGCCTTGGAACATCCCCACTGGGCCAGACTCCTCCCCCAGCCGCTCAAGCAGCCAGGCCAGTTAGCAACATCTTCATGAGGGGCTGTCCACTGTCATCTACTTTTTGCTGGGAATGGGCCTCCTCCCTTACAATTTCCTGTTCCCTGGCCTCTCTCTAATTTATTGCTTCTGTTTATGATTTGAGGTCAAATGCTTTCAGCTCCGTTCCCTTCAAAACATAGATTTCATTCTCCCTGCCAAGTTATCGACTGCTGGCCCCTGAACAGGCTCCAGGAAGCAAGGTGGGGATCAGCTTAATGAGACCTCCTGCTCACTCCTGTGTGAGGTGGGCAGGCTGTCTCAGCTCAGCCATTTCCAAACTGCCTCCAAAGAACCCACACATCTCCAGCTCCCAGAAGCTGCAGTGTGTGTCATGTGAACCACACAGTCTTAACATTTTAGACAGACTCCTAAGGCAAAAGGCACCAATGGTGGGTGGAAGGGCTTGGAAGAATGGAGAAGGCTGGGGACCCAGTTGGTTCCAGACTGACGCCTGGAGAAAGCCCAGACTACCAATAAACTCCCCCACCTGGATGGCCCATTTTGCAAAGAACAGGGGCCGCTGGGCAAATGTGCTTATTTCTGGATCCCAAGCTGAAGGTTTACCTCTAGCCTTCTGGCCAGGTGCAGCCACTCACCTGTTTTAATGGCACCCGGAAATACCTGGGCCTCTAAAACCACACCATTCCTGGCCAGAAGTCTATGTGGGGGTGTTGGCAGACCTCTCTTTTGACTTCACCTTATAAATTATTGGGCTTCTCTTTATTTATTTACTTTTTTCAAAGATTATTTATTTATTTATTTGACAGACAGAGATCACAAGTAGGCAGAGAGTCAGACAGACAGAGAGAGAGAGAGAGAGGAGGAAGCAGGCTCCCTGATGAGCAGAGAGCCTGATGTGGGGTTCAATCCCAGGAACCTGGGACCATGACCTGAGCTGAAGGCAGAGATTTTAAGCCACCCAGACACCCCTGGGTTTCTCTTTAAATTTCTACTCCAGTCCCTACAGTTCCTAGAGGTCCACCTGTTTTCCCTCCCGAGACTCTATCTGCTCATTCATTCATTTATTCATTCATTCCTCTAACAAACTGATATTGGCACCTACCTGGCCCTGGAGTAAGCCGTGGCATGGGGAGAGATGAATTAGACACTGCACTGCCATTTGCACAGTGAGAAGGTAATTGCGACAAACATGACAGTTCTGCGTATAAAAGTACGTGAAATCATCTCTGTATTTTGTCATTTCTAGAACACTATGTAAATGGAATAATATAGTAGGTAACCTTTTGAGACTGGCTTTTTACACATAGCCCAATCCCCTGTACTAAGGTCATAAAGTGTAAAATGAGGGCCCAAGAGAGAAGTAGCTCTTTTATTCTATACCTTAGAAAGCAAAAATCCTGGTCCTTCCTTGCTGCTAATACCACCATTTCATCTGCCTGGGACCCACTATTTCCTTCACTGCTCTGGGGCGGTGTCAGTCTCTGCATTAGGCAATAGTGAACTGGGGAGCTACAACCCCACTCTCATGGAGCTTATAGAGAATAACAGTAATAGGTCATGTACAGTGCTTTCTAGGCATCAGACTGTTCTAGGGAAACTTGCCTGGGGCGGCGTCCTCCAGCAAATAGATGGGGCGCCATTTTCTCTGCATGGAAGTGTTGACCACTGGTCAAGTGATCATGGGGTTGTGGTGAGACCATTGTATTCCCAGAGTGGGGCCTTTCTAATGCACCCAAAGGCAACTACAGGTTAGTAGGATCTGTCCACAGCACATGTAGAAGCTTTGACCCAAGTTAGGAGGGCACGAGTAAAAATATATCTTGGGCATTGTCCACAGGAATTTAGCAAATGCTTTTTAAAATGACTCCAGTCATGTGAACAATTCCCTGATTCTACTTCCTAATGCCATATCGTTTGCCGAAATCACTGTGCAGTCAGGGGTGTTCTGGGCTCATTCTTCCCCCAGGGTTATGGGGAAGACCACCTCCAGACAGCATTTCCTGGGAGCTGAGCAAGGACCTGAGGCTCAGTGAGGGGTGAGATGTGGGGAGTAGGCTGCTCTGCTCTGTCCAGTTGTAATCAGCAGGGTTCGCTTATCTCTGTTCTGTCCTCATGTTTCCATGTCCCCTCCACCCCTAATCCCAGGTTTTTATAAATTGAAGGTTGTCCAGTTTGCTAGGAGGCAATACTGGGCCAGGCCTCCTCTAGCCATTTAGAAGTCCAGAATATTTTGTGCATCCCTGTCAACCCTGACTTGGGTGATTATTCCGAAAAAATGAAATAAAGAGTTTCTGAGAAGAGCCCACCAGGGACTAATGGCTACTGTTCACAAGTTAATTAATTAGTACAATTGAGCCCAATTCAGAAGAGAACATGTACCGATCCTGGGTAACAATGTTTTTCAGGGCTCATCTCCTGCACTTAGAGAAATGCTTTCAATTTACTCTAACTCTGGCTTTAAAGCAAAAATATAATATGGTGAGTGAGTGTGAAAGCCTCTAATATGTCAATATTTAGATTGTGTGAGGGAACAGGGAGAAGAATGAGAGGGAATGTTAACCCAGATGAATGACCCCAGGGGACCAAAGGATGATCAGATAACCTATAAACTCACTTCATTTCTCTGCAAGCTGTTTTCTCCCTATTATGGGCTGAACCATGTCTTCCTAAAATTCATATGTTTGAGTCCTAACCCTCAGTGCCTCAAAATGTGACCCTATTTGGAGACAAGGCCTTTAAAGATGTAATTAAATTAAAATTAGGTCATTAGAGTGACCCAACCCGATCTGATCAGAGTCCTTATAAGAAGGGGTAATTAGGACACACACACAGAGGGAAAGCCATGTGAAGACACAGGGAGAAGATGCCAAACAAAAGATAGGAGAGAGACCTCACAAGAAACCCAACCTGCTGACACCTTCTTCTTTGACTTCTGGCCTCCAGAACCATGAGAAATAAATTTCTGTGGATTAAGCCACCCAGTCTGTGGTATTGGACATGGCTGGCTGAGTAGACTAATGCACTTTCCTTGCACTGGGCAGGTATGAATTGCCTGAGCATCCAGTAGTTAGGACAACGGAAGGTGACTTTGAGAGTGAACCTGGGTTGGGATGGAAGGATTTTGAGAGAGTGAAGAAGGGGATCTGGGCCAGTGTAGGGTGAAGCTGAGGTCAGTCCTTAGCTTGTGAAGTTCTGGAGGGTAATTCCTCCTTATGTGACCCAATTGCTTGCTAATGTTTCCAAGGGAGGAAAAAGGGATGGATGAGTGGATTGTATTTCTATGGCACAGTTCTTTTTTCTACCAGGAAAGCTACGACTTCCCTCTCCTCCACCTCTTTCTTCTCCTGTGAGTTGGATGCTTCCAATTCCACCACCAGAACTGTTCAAAAAAGTCAACTGAATAAATGTAAAGAGCTAATTGGCTTTATTGAACAATTTGTGGATTGGACAGCATCTCTTCCAGCAAGTGGAGAGTCAGAAAGCCCACCAAGTCATAGAAAAGGGAAAGTTTTTAAGGCAGAAAGGGGGCAGAAAAAGGAAATTACTAGGGAAGGATACATCATTTGAGGCAAGATTGTCCTTCTGAGAGTATTGGAAGGGCCTACTGGGTGGGTTATCTCACTAGTGCTGACCAGGTAATTCTGTGTTGACTGGTTAAAGGTCACATTCCTGAGGGGTTGAAATTGCAATTAGCCTAGACATTAAATCTTGGTAAGCTGATGTGGAGTTTAGCACAAGTGACTCCATTTTGGACCTACTGTCTCCATTTTTTTTTTTTTTTAAGATTTTATTTATTTATTTGACAGACAGAGATCACAAGTAGGCAGAGAGGCAGGCAGAGAGAGAGGAGGAAGCAGGCTCCCCGCTGAGCAGATAGCCTAATGTGGGGCTCGATCCCAGGACCCTGGGATCAGGACCCGAGCCGAAAGCAGAAGCTTTAACCCACTGAGCCACCCAGGGGCCCCTACTGTCTCCTTTTTAACAATTCCCCCATTTGATCAGGACTCTCAGCTTAGCTGAGAGCCAACAAACAGCAAGGCAAATGCAGGGATGGATGGGAGAACACTTACCCCAGATCCCAGGCTCCTGCTTAACTCTCAGCTTAACTGAGACACCTGATCAAAATTTAAGGCATTAGTACCACTCTAGGCTACTGCTCTGACCTTTTTGTTGATCTTACTGGCATTCACAGGTCATGACATTTTTTTGTTTAATCTTTATGATATTGACAGGCCAAGACCTCAGCTTCATAAATTTTAAGTTGACTGTTTTCTTTGTTCCCTTTTTGATGTCACAGACCTGGGGAAATCATTCGCCTGGTGGTTACTAGCTGTGAATATGCATTTGAAGCTTTTGAGAAAACAGAACACACCAGGGAGATGATCATGACCACATAGCAGGATGATTCTCAATGTTTGCGGTACACTTTGGAGCCATGGTCCTCAAGACCCAAATCAATCAAAATCAAATAAGGCAAAGAAAGACACTGTGTTAGGCCCAGTGGCTTACTCAGTGACTTCATGTAATAACTGAGGATCAACTTCCCCAAAAGGGTTGTTAATCGAGATCCAACAGGTGATGTTGGTCACAGCACAGATACCTCCTTACTCAGCCAGAAGATGATCAAGGACTATCCTATTACTGAGAACAACTTTGGCCTCAAAAATCTAAGGACTTGGGGCCCCTGGGTGGCTTAGTGGGTTAAGCCTCTGCCTTTGGCTCAGGTCATGATCTCAGGGTCCTGGGATCGAGCCCCGCATGGGGCTCTCTGCTCGGCAGGGAGCCTGCTTCCCTCCTCCCTCTCTGCCTGCCTCTCTGCCTACTTGTGATCTCTCTCTATCAAATAAATAAATAAAATATTTAAAAAAAATCTAAGGACTCTGGGGGCAGCTTTCACCTCAGCAATGCATTCCTTAGTATCTGAGTTAAGGAGAGGATTCTGACCATACTCTCATTTACATTTATTCCTAACCAGGGAATTAGGGCCCTGCCAAAGGAAGCAAATCCTCAGTCATGAATGCCTCCTGGTAATTTCTTGATGATGTAAATCCAGGGGAGTCAACCAGTGAGGTGTCTTAGTTCATCTGTGGAAAGTTGGGGCACAGTTGGATAACCTAAGAGAAATTGCTGAACTATCTAGAAGTTTGTCAGAAGGTCTAAGGAAAGTGAGGATAATCCCAGCAAGGACAGGTGCCATCAGAGCATAGACTACTTCCTGCTAAGGTGGCATTTAATGGGCTCATTCATAGGGATTTGCCTGTTCAAGCCGGGGCTTCGTTAGGTTTTCTCTGAGCCTAAAATAAAATATTGCTCTAAATTCCTTCACAGTGACCTAGAACATACAGATGATGGTGTTATCCTTGAAGGCCAGCACCAGAGCAAAGGAAATAGAGAGAAGAAGAAAGAGTTTCATGTTTAGTTAAAGTACAAAGTTTTGACCTGCCATCTTGGGAGGAATCTGTCTACCTAGATGTTGGCAACTTCTCTTCCTAGTCAGTTTGACTTGGACGTCTCCACTATTTGCCAGATGTCAGATGGAGCCTTTTTCAGCTCTGAGATATAAAATCCAGGGTTCAGTCCCTGATATTTGGCCACCGTTTGTGGAGTGAGGAGAACCTGATGGAGTCCCTTTCAAGGACATTCAAGGGAGTCTCTGTTCTCATTGGTTCCAAATCAGAGGGTGGGAGAAAACATCAAGCACTAGTTTGGAGAGTCATAACCGGATGCTTGAGGAAATCTGAAGGATTCAGGATAAGGTTCAGGTTCTAAGTATGTAACAAAATCTCAGAGACAACAGGATTGGAATGGATTATAGACAAAATTGCAAACATAATTTTTCTCTCTACAATCATCCCCATTTTTTACCCCAAGGATAATCATGGTAAAACAAATTTGTTTGCATTAGAGCTGACTGATTATTTACATAAGTGGGCCAAGGATAGTGATTGGCCATATAAGCTCTTTTTAAGACGGCTTTGCTGGAACCTTGGAAGCAAAGTACCAAGCCGAATTTTTTAAGGGCCTTTATTGGTTCTGTAAAGTCAACCTAGTTATTTATGGTCATATGCCTGGTCATATCTGAGTCTAGACACATCTCTCTCAAATATGACATTCCGGCCAAAGCCTTGACAACATGGCCAATATTTTCAGTTGTGTCCTTTTACAAGGAGGACAGATTTTTGCTGAAATTATGCAAATAACTAGCTGTATTGCCATAAAAAACAAACAAACAAAAAAACAAAACAAGAGAAAACAAAACTCAGAAGAGTTTCTGGAGCCTGGAAGGATCAGGTAAAGGGGAGAAGTAAAGGTAGCATCTTTGCTTACAAAGGTATACTTTACCAAACAGTTCTAAGTCACAGACAGTGTAAGGGAAAAATTTTCCTTAAATCTGGAAAAGCAAAACATGAGAAAACCAGTAATGTTTCAAACAATAAGTCATAAAAATTTTATGCTAAGTTTATTTAGCCCCATGCTATTAATTCTTGTTCTGCTTGAACCTAGTTTTTCATTAGTTTTGGAAATTATTACCCAGTTTAGTTTTATGATCTTAAAGTTATCAGAAAACTTGTCCTTGTCTGAAATCCTTTCCTTGAATCTCCTTGAAGATGAAGTACTTTTGCAAGAAGACTTTTGTAAAATATTAGAGTAAAACAGTAATTGTCTTCAAATGACAAAAGATTTTTAAAATGGCCATTGTGGGGCACCGGGGTGGCTCAGTTTGTTCAGCAGCTGCCTTTAGCTCAAGTCATGATCCCAGGGTCCTGGGATCAAGCCCCGCATTGGGTTCCCTGCTCATCGGAGAGCCTATTTCTTCCTCTTCCTCTGCCTGCCACTGTGCCTACTTGTGCTGTCAAAAGAAAAAAAAAAAAAAAGAAAGAAAGAAAAGGAAAGGAAAAAAAGCCTATTTCTAGAGATCTGATGAGATTTTATTGCAATGGAATTGATAAGTAAATTTGGTTATTTCTGTAATATACAGCATTTTAAGGTAATAACTGGATTTATGGCTGAAAACATTATATCAGGACATACCAGACTTTGGGTATTTCATATAAATTTTAGAACTTCATATACAAATACAAATACAAAAGATAAAGAAAGCTCAGTATTCTTATTTAACAATACTTCCCATGTAATTTAACATATCAAAATATCAAATAAGCCTAATTAGTTTAAAATTTCCCTTTTTTAAGGAGAGAACAAGTGTTTTAAGATGTTCCAGGGACTATCTGGAAATTCTCAAAGTTAATCTGAGGTCAAAAAGACTTCATTTTGAATTCAATTTTTGGGAATTTTGGTAGAAAATTTGAAAATGGTTTAAAACACTTGTCATATAAGATCATGGTTTACTGTGAAACAATAGTTATTCACTTAAATGGTGACAATTAAAGATTTTGCAGGCAAATACAGAAAGTTAAATAAGTAAAACAACTGTTAATGATTGATTACTTGATTAAGTAATCAAAGACTTGATAAAAACAACAACAGGAAATTATTTTGACAACACACAAACCTTTCCTTTCTAGGCAAATTACTTAAAAGGTAAAGAAAAGAAAACTTGATCAAAATTTCTTAGTAAGAGCAGACCCATAATTTAAGAAAAATTTTTGTCCTTTCAACAAAAAGAAAACCAAATTCTAATTTTGTACCAGCTTACTTTTCATATTAAAACTCATTTACTTCATTAAATTCATTTTCATCTTAGCCAGTCCGACCACACATAAAGTTTCTTTCCCTTATCTAGTAGTTTTAATTACATATATTAGAATTTTTAACATCCAGAAACCCTTAATTTCCAGTGAAAATTAAGAAGTGAGCAATTAGGAACTATCTTTTACTTAACATACTGTTTAGCCCAAGTGACTCCATTTGGGGCCTAAAGTCTGTTTTTTTAACAAAAACATCCATAGCCTAAGGCTGTGTGTACCAAATCTGTAGGGGCATGAAGTGGCCTATGGGTACTTTATAAATGTTTATATCCGGGTGCTCCCCCAGACTCATTGAAACAGAACATCTGCAGGGGTAAAAAGAAGTTTCCAGACCAGATGTTGAAGTGCCATGGATGTGGAAGGTATAGGGGTGGAAAAGATGTCCTTCCTCTCTTTTAGGTTCTTAGGCTGGTCTAATAATAATCTAATAATTGAGTTGATATAAGTCAGATTAACAGGAGAAAAAAAACACCCCCCATTTAAAAGCATGTATATATATCTTCTGTATACATGGAGAGACCCAGAAAAACTGAGTAACTCCCCAGAATAGCCCAAGCTATCACCTTAAATACTGCCTTTAATGATAACCGAAGATGTTGGAAGTGGTGGCAGTCACAGGAGGTTGACAGGAAAAGTGCAGTCCATAGAGGAAGGTTCTGATGCACATTTAAGTTCTAGCATTCTCTACTGATAAGAGTTTCTAGAGATTGAATCATCCCCTTGTTCCTAGTGTAGCAAAGGAGATTTACATCTGTTATGAATGGAAATATCTCTTACAAAAGGGCAACTTCTGATCAGTTTTCAGAGCTTCTGAATCTGTTTGTTTGTTTGTTTGTTTGTTTTGTTTTTCAAAGAATGACCAACTTAGGATCACCTGGGTGGTGTGATCAGTCAATGTCTGACTCTTGGTTTCAGCTCGAGTCACGATCTTGTGGGTCTGAAGATCGAGCCTGGAGTCAGGCTCCATCCTCTGCATGGAATCTGCGTGGGATTCTTTCTCCCTTTCCTTCTGCTCTCTGCCCCCTGCATTCTCTCTCTTTCTCTCTCTTGCTCTCAAAAATAAATAAATAAGTCTTTTTAAAAAATGACCAACTTAAAATAATCAATAGGCCAAGGACACATGTTTTGGAATGGTATATTTTGCTCATGTTATAAGGTATCAGGCTTAGATTGCATGGTGGCCCTAGGGTACATCATTCTTTGCTGCTCATTCCCCAGATGCCAGCAAGTAGGAGTGGCTGGAGCAGGAGGGGGTCCTCAAAGCTGCAAGTCTAGGGATTCTTTCTGTGGGAACAGGTTAGGTCTTGCTAGGCTTCTTCTTTCTTATAACAGCCTTATCTGCAAGGGTTCATCAGGTCGTGAAGCTCCTTTTGTGTTCTGGAGAAAGTTGTGTCCCTCCCCAAGGTTCCTGTTTTCGGGTCTTGTCTGATCGGAGACAGCTATCCCAACCCTGCCGGAACTGTTCCCAGAACACAAGGAAACAGCAGAACCCTCAACCCCTCACCAGTGGAGTGATACCTGAGTGGGGCTATGGTGGACAGGTCAGTGGTGCTAGAAAGGAGAGGATCCCTTAGAGGGAGCCCACTTTGGGAGACCTTGGGTTGGTTACTTATCTCCCCCTGCCTTGGTTTCCTCTGCTGTAACATGGGGACACCAAGGATGCTTTTGCTGTAAAGACGTTGCCGGGGTACGTGACAAAATGAGGATGAAACTCTTCGCAGCATTCCTGTGTTAGAGCAAGCTTTTGATTTTGATGACACTGATGACTATGATGATGGTGGTAGTGATGACAATGGCTATAGTATGGATTGGGCTTTTTTTTTTTTTCCTTCTTCTCTGAGTTCCAAGGGATATATATATATATATCATTTCTTGCCACTGGCTCCTGTACACAAACCTTCAAGATTACCCTCTCTTCTTGGTAATTTTCCTAGCCCACGAACAAGGTCCCCTGTGCCTCTCTGCCGTGCTCCCACCCCACCCCGATATCAGGCCAGTTTTGAGGGCCTTGCTCTGCGATCCAGTCTCGTGTCTAAGTCTTCCCTGGAGGGGCTGGACTGGGAGAACAGGGAGGAGGATGGAAGGCCCACCTTCCCCACGGCTCTGATGATGGATAGAACATCTGGCGAGCTGCAGGTGCCCCCTCAGTCTATCTTTTGTCTGCTTGGTAACAGATGATCTAATCTGTCTCTCTACAGCACTTCCTTCTCTGTGCAGGTGACAGAGATGGAGCGATCCTATCCCTCACCTGGGGGAAACATGACTTGCCAGGGAACGCATGCCGCATTGCAGTAGGCTGCGGGGGGCATCCTGGGAGGTTTGCTGCACTTACGGCTGGCAGGCATCGCCACGTGTGGCTGAGCTGCCGGCAGGACCGCCCACCAATGGCAGGGCACATCTGGCCAAGGGATGGGAGACGAGCCCATCCTGGGTTCATCTAGAGCCATCCTGGCCACCTCTTACCCGCTGGTATTTCTTACAGAAAATCAATTCTTCTCCCTCTCCTTCTTTTAAAATGATATTCTGCTGTGATATCTCAGGCATGCCAAAAAAAAAAAAAAAGCCACAGAGAATATTTTCATAAACACTGGGGTACCCAGCCCTGGGTTTAAGACACGAAACAGTGCAAATACAGTCAAAGTCTCTTCCCCGTGCTATTTCCCTCCTTTTTCCCAGTGCTCACCACTGTTTTAAATTTTCCCATACGTGTTTGGATAATATCACTTCATTTGTATGTGTCCATCTGCTCTCAAACTTAAAAAAATATTATAACTCTGTTGGTAGTCTGTCGCAGCTGGAGACTCTGGTCTCAAACATTGTTTTGATAGCTCTCCATATTGTGCCCTGGGGTTTGGGACTTCCGGTTCAGCTTCGAGACCCCCCCCAAACTTTCATGGAGTAAGGGCCACGCTTTCACTTCTCTCTTGCCCTGTTAATGGATACTTAGTTTGATTTGATTTTTTTTTTTCTTGTGTTTCGAGCCCTATGGCAGTGGGTATTCCTGTCCATGTCTCCTTATGAAAATGTGCAAAAATTTCTCTAGCATCTACACATGGGTGAGGAAATGCTGGGTCATGGGGCATCCGAATCTTCGGTTTTCCTAGACATCAGCGAATTGCATCTCTGGATGATTTTACCAATTTATGATTGCACCAGAGAGGTAAGAAAGTTCCCAGAATTCCACTACCTCACAAGCATGGATTTGCCAGACCTTTTTTTTTTTTTTTAATTTTTTAAATTTTTTAATAAACATATAATGTATAATTAGCCCCAGGGGTACAGGTCTGTGAATCACCAGGTTTACACACTTTACAGCACTCACCAAAGCACATACCCTCCCCAATGTCCATAACCCCACCACCCTCTCCCGACCCCCCTCCCTCCAGCCCCCCTTAGTTTGTTTTGTGACATTAAGAGTCTCTTACGGTTTGTCTCCCTTCGGATCCCATCTTGTTTCATTTATTCTTTTCCGACCCCTCAAGCCCCCCACATTGCCTCTCCACTTCCTCACATCAGGGAGAGCCCATGATAGTTGTCTTTCTCTGATTGACTTATTTCGCTAAGCATAATACCCTCTAGTTCCAACCATGTCGTCGCAAGTGATTTGTCAGACTTTTAAAATATTTTCCAACTGCTCTCATTAGAAATGAGGTACCTCATTATAGTTTACATAACTCACTCTCTCTCTCTCTCTCTCTCTCTCTCTCTCTCACACACACACACACACACACACACACAAGCATTTAAACCTTTTGCGTTTGTGGTCATCAGTGGAAGGTCCTTCAGCATGCAGGAGGCTCAGAGCTGTAGAATTTGGAGATGCTGTGTCTGATGGTGCTGGGGGAGGATGGGCTTTCGGGGAAGACATGATCTGGATTTGACACCCTGCATATAATTAGGTCTTGCAACTTTGGTTAGGTGACTTTACCTTTACCTTTCAGTTTTGTTCATCTGTAAAATGGTAAACATAATGCTATCTATCTCAGAGTGGCTAGAGAGTGAAGGGGGCGGCGGTATGTAGAGCATTGAACCCGATGACTGGCCCAGTAATCCCGGGGCACATGTCAGCTGCAAATCCCTCTCCTTCTCTCCCTTCCCTCCTTTTGCACTAATCTACCAGAAAGGTAGTTGCCTTACCTTGAAATACAGACGGAAATTCTAGTAAGGTGGCCAGCCTTGCTTAACACGGATGCCCATAGGAGTCCCCAGCTTCAAGGAATAATAGCTAATGATTTGTAATTAACATATTAATTGTATGCAAATAGATTCCTCTGTGTTGCTACAGGGAGCCTTTGTTTCCCAGATAATTGAACGGCTTCCTTGAAATTTCACCATTTGGGCTCATTGGTTCAGAAAACTTTCCTTTGAGGGGACCTAGAGTACAGTGGCAGCCTGGCTGAGTTGAGTAATCATGAATTCCGAATGAGCAAAATCCTCCAAGCTAGGTTCTCCCCCTCTCCCCTCCCCCGCTCAGGCTCATGGTGAACCAATGACGGTGGACAGCCCTCAGGAGAGGATCCTTCCAGAACTCCATCCTGGGCTATGCCCAAAGCTAATCATCTAAAAAAGAAGTTGTACCTGGTTCCAGACCATTGCTAAATGATGTTTGCATTTCATAAATGTGCTTGAATTCCACGCCTTCCATTTTAAGGTGGGAAACCACGCTTATCCAGTCTCTCCCTGTGCTAATGTTTCTCCCTGAGGCGGGAGGATTTATTAATTTATTAATGAAAATTAACAAATTAATTAGAAATTAATTTAAAATTAATTAATTTTCTACTTTTTATCTTCACTGGACATTAACCCCTATCAGTCTTTAGCTGTAACACACACACAAGCACAGACATACACATACACACACCCCAATTAAACCAATGAGTGTCCATTGGATGCCCATTCTGTCCTAAGCTTCACCAAGGGGCAGACAAAAAGAGCCAGTCCCAGCCACTCAGAGGTCATGATCTAATGGGTGAGATAAACACTAATTAGATAATCTCACAAGTAAAAATATCTCAAACTGTAATAAATGTCATGATGTACAGAGGAAAGTACATTGAGTGAGAATAACACAGTGGACGTGTTTTGGAGAAGACAGTGGCGAATGCCTCCATGGGGAGTGATGTCTGGTCTGAAATGGGAAGGGTAAAAAGAGTTCAAAGAGATAAGAGTGGAGAGGACCCTCCAGACAAAAGGAAGGAATGAGCCAAGGCCCTGATGTGAGGAGTGATAGACTCATTAAGGATACAAAAGCTCATGTGACTTCTATCCAATATTTTCCAAAAAGGTTGCTGAGGTTCCAGCTATTACATCTAGATTCCAGATAAGAAAAGGGAGCAAGAGGGAAATAGTATATTACCGGATGAATGAACTTAAAAAAAAGTTTTCAATACATTAAAAAGCAATATAGTTCAATGGCTGTGGTTAATATTAGGAAGGATCAAAATATTTCAAGGAATGAATCTTTATGAACAAGGTCTACAATGAAGGGAAAGAGTATCTTGAAACATCGAAGTTTTCTTAAACAAGCTTTAAAACTTTTTTTTTTAAGATTTTATTTATTTATTTGACAGAGAGATCAAAAGTAGGCAGAGAGGCAGGCAGAAAGAGAGGGAAGCAGGCTCCCCACTGAGCAGAGGGCCCCATGTGGGGCTCGACCCCAGGATGCTGAGATCATAACCTGAGCCGAAGGCAGAGGCTTAACCCACTGAGCCACCCAGGTGTCCCTAAAACTTTTTAAATCAGAAAACATTCAAGACTAAATTCTTTCAAATGCTCACACTAAAAGCAACCTGTCCAATCTCCATAATAAAATATATCCTTGTACCTCCATGTCCTTGGCGCTTTGAAAATTTTTTAAGTTTTTAAAGTCTAAGTGATAGAAGCAGTACGTAAAGGTTTCACGAAAGTTTTTTTTTTTTTTTTTCCAAAAAGTGCACTTTCAGTAAAACATTTTACTGTTTTATTTGACTCTGTGGTAAAGGTCAGAGTAGGAAAAGAGACTGGGTTTGAACAGGACAGATCATGGGACCCCAGTACTGAGTGTTGAGGTCATCCTCTGTCGCTCAGCTCTTCTGCTGCTGTTGTTCATCTCTAGATGCTCCCAATCTGGGACCTTGCCTGAGCTGCCCCTTCCCCCTGAAATGTATTCTCTACAACAAGCTCCCTACTTGGTAATATTGTATCTGCCTGTCAAAACTCCTGCTTCCTCTCAGACTCCAACACCACCCTCCAGTTTACCCGTACCCCCTCCCCGCCCCCGCCTCTGCAAAAGGAGAATCTCTCCCACACCTGTAGCATTTAGCAATCCCTCCTTTTGGCTCTTCGCCAACTCTGGCTCTGGCTTGAACTTCTCAGCCTGTGCCTGCTACCTGAATGTAAGCATCCTGGGTGTAAGGACCATGCTCCACTATCTTCCTATTTCCTCCCTTCCCTGTCTGTATTTAGCCCCAGAAAGTCAATGTATCTCTGTGAATGAGTGGAATGAATCAATAAAGTATCCTGCCTTGGATCCTTCCACCAAAGCCTTAGCCCCTGTAGCTAACTAAGACTGCTGGCTGCCTCTTCAATATGCTTTCTCCCCTTCTTCCTTGCCTACAGAACTACAATTTTATTTGGCTGGCAATTTGTCTAACTAAAGCATTACATTTTCCTGTGCATGGCCTGTGAGAAGCAAACACAAGTTGTTGGGTGGGGTTTTGGAAATAGCTCCTTAAAAATGTCTTACTCATCTGAGTGATATACAACTTACCCCCTTTGCTTCCTTTTTTTTTTTTTTTTTTTGTCTGGATTCTGGGTGTGATAGCTGGGGCCTTGACAACCTTTTTGGACCCTGAGGCAAGCTTGACGATTGGAGCCAGTCATAAAGTGATGGAACACAAATCCAGGAGATTGGTTTCTGATAACTGTACAGCACTGTGTGGTTTGGGACATTCACTTCAGGACTTCCTATCTGTCTGAAGCAATTGTTCTTTTATGTGCAGCCAAACACAATCTTTACTAAACAGCTTATCCACATCCTCTTTTTTCTAACCTTGTTGTTTATTCTATACTCTTCATTACATGAAGAAAATAAAACTCCACTGTGCTCAGTGCCTTCCTTTTAGAACTGGTTTCATTCATTTATTCATTCGTCAAATATGTATTTAATAAATAACGTATATACCAGGCACTGACTTTGATTCTGAAAACTAAGAAATGAGCAGCAGAGCCCTTGTCTCTGTCCTCAGGAGTTCAGGGGTTACTGAGAGAAAGGATGAATTAACTAGATAGAGCAGCTTTCTCAAAGGCCCCAAACAGGAGGGACCTTTGAACACTGGGACAATTGGAAAAAACACATAAGAGCAAGGAGGAGAAGTTCAGATCATGCTAGTGTTGGAGGCCATAGAAAAGACATTCCGGTTTTTCTTGCAGCTTTAGGAAGCCACTAAAAGACTATAAATTACAAATTGCACTAAGACTTTAAGAGCTGGGGTAGACTTTTTTGGTGATATTTGGCTCTCAGTAGGTAAATGCTTGAACTCACCAAAGGAGTAATACTCTAATGGTGGAATTTATTGTCTGGGAAGGCATTTAGGAGTGTACAATCCAGAAGTACCCCTGAAAACACACCTTAGATATGGTAAATGCTAGCCTCACCTTAATCCTCTAAGAATTATCAGAGATACTTAGATAAAGCTAATACTTTTTTTCTTTCACTTTCATCCAAAGAACTTTCTTTCCTGGGATTTTTGGGTGTCACAATTGGCTAAGCATCTGCCTTGGATTCAGGGCATGATCTCAGGGTCCTTGGTGGAGTCCTGCTTGGTGGGAGTCTGCTTCTCCCTCTCCTCTCCACTCATGCTCTCACTTTTTATCTCTGTCTCTCTATCTCTCTTTCAAACAAATAAATTCTTGGGGGAAAAAAAAAGGAACTTTCTTTCTTTCTTTCAGTCAATTAGGTGAAATATATCTCTCTTGCCCTCCTTGTGATAGGGGTTACCTGCCTGGTTTGGGTTCCATTTTTTTCATTGTCATCAACCCTTTCCATAAATTGTTTTGAGCTCAGGAGAAATCAGTCTTGAGTGATCTGAACCTATACACTGAAGCAAGTGACAGTACCTGACAGATTATTGGGTTTATAGGAATTACAGGTATGGCATATGGTGCCCCAGGGTACTTCCAGCAGGTTCTCTCTGGACAGAGAGGAGCCACCAACTGGAGTCCCCTGGTATATTCATTTCCTAGTGCAACTATAACAAATTTCCACAAACCTGGTGGCTTAAAAGAACAGAAATGTAGTCTCTCCCATTTCCGGAGGCCAGAGTCACAAACTGGTTTTTACTGGACCAAAATCAAGATGTCAGTGGGGCAGTGGTCCTTCCAGAGGCTCTAGGGGAGAGCGCATTCCTTGCCTCTATTGGCTTCTGCCTTCCCTTCTGTCTGTGTCGGCTCTCCCTCTGCCTCTCCGATTTCATTTGCATGATCCAGGGTAAGATTCTCAACTTCATTACATCTACGAGACCCCTTTTCCAAATAAGGTCACAGTCTTGGTTTCCAGGAAGTAGGGCCTAGTGTCTTTGGAGACCATCATCTGGCCTGGCATACGTGATTCTGTATCCTGTTGCATGAAGGAGGGTTGCCTTGGTTCTCGACCCATGTTAGCAGCCAGAATCCATAATGGAGAAGGCCTTCTCCGTCCCCTAGCCTCCCTTGGGGTCAACCAGAGCCCAACTGGTCTGGGGACCGGGTAAGCCTTTCAACCCCACATGACATAATGTTTGTCGGAAGGTAAGTCTGCCTCTAAATTATTTGCAAATGTTCCTCACATCCCACACCCCCCCCCCCACCTCTTTTTAGGATTCAGAGCCAATTTGTAATAAGCAAGAGCAGTTTGACCCAGATTAAAAGATACAATTAGTCTGTCTGCATGGTAAACCTAAAAAAGTACTACTTACAACAAGTTATTGTTTTTTTGACAAAGGGAGATGTCCTAGCAGAACAATAAAGCCCCCACCACTGAGAGGAGCCTTGTAATTTACTCAAAACACTATGGTGCAAAGATAGAAGAGCCCCATGGAACCTGCAAGATCTCAGCGTGTCCTGCTCTTACTGGGATAAGAATGGACCCCCAGGAGAGGTAGGCTCCTTCACTGCACAGAAGAGAAGGGATTACCAGACAAGGGATCAGGAACACCCCCACCCCCCGCATTGCCCCCCCAAAAAATTCGGCCTTTCACTTAGAACTGCTTAAAGTTGTTTCCCGGAAAATGTGTGCCCAGTAAGGCCGCCAAGCACAGGGGGGCCTCCCTGAATAATACACAGAAGTTCCACTGACTCAGGCGACCAGTTGTCCCAAACTGCCAGTGGGCAGGGCAATCCTGGGATAGGAATGTCCGCTGGTGAGCTCTGAAGTCACGTGTGGCCCCGAGGCTATTGGCTGAAAATCTTGGCTATCATTTTGGGGATGCTGGCAAAGTCAAGGTGGCTGGATATTAACGGGTCCCTCTCCTCTTTGACTCCATCTTCCTTTTACAAGGCTTTGGCCTCAGCAATAGGAGTGTGCGGCTCTGGAAGCCAACTCCCATCACAGCTGGGTACTACTCTCTGCCCACTCCGGGCCAGGAATTACGGTAGCTCCCACAAGGGATTACCCCATTCACGCCTCACACCACAGTAAAGGTAGGAACTCTAGCTATGCTCCTTTTAGACAGCAGGAAACTGCGTGTTATGGGCTGAATTGTGTTCCCTTCAAATTCCTATGTCAAAGTCCTAGCCCCCGGTAGCCCGGAGGGTGACCCCATTTCGAGAGAGGGTATTTATAGAAGTCATTAGGGTGGGTCCCAACGCAACAGGACTGGTGTTCTGGGACATCCGGACACACACACACACACACACACACACACAGGAAAAATGCACATCACTTGAAGAGAGAGGGAGAAATTGAAATGATACCAGGGAATGCCAAAGCTGGCCAGCAAGCCACCAGCAGTCAGTGGAGAGGCCTGGACCAGGTTCTCCCTCAGCCTCAGAAGGAATCAGCCCTGTCCACACCATGCTCTGGGCTTTCTAGTCTCCAAACTATGAGATATGTCTCAGCACATCCGTGGTATTTTGTGATATTTTATTATAGCAGCCCGAGCAAACTCATACATGGCACTTACAAAGGGAACTCCCCAGAGCAGACAGGCTAACTAACCGACCTACAGGCGTTCCCAGCCCTGTGCTGCCTTCCACTATGAAGACCCGAGAAACAATAAGCCTGTTCTGCCAGCCTCTCTTGAGTTAGAAGTGGCCACCGACTTTGATCTGGTCAGTGAGACCTAAGCCTCTGGGCTCCTTCCAGAAAAGGTTTGGTCTCCTGATAAATGAGGCCAGCCAGCCTTGTCCCGGCCCCCCCATCACCTCGCCCGCCGGCAGGTGCACTGCCTAACGCTGCAGGAGCCAGCCTTCACCGCCTTCCAACTCCTCGGGGATGGAGGAGGCTACAGTCAGCCGCTTCGGGGAACCAGAACTCTCTGGGAGGTAGGCCATATTTCAGGGGCAGGGTCTCACAGGGAAGTGTCCATGCAGCGCGGCTAGACAAGGTCTAGATAATTTCTTGTTCTCGTTCCTGATTCCCCAGACCCTAGGATCCCTGTATGTATGTTTTCTATATCCCAACTCCAACTCCATGCCAAATACAGCCTTCTGTGCATGACTGCATAAAGACGTAAAAGTGGAGACCCTGCCTGTCACCATTATTTTGATGTCTGTTCTTTCCATAGCAGACTGAACAGAAGGAGAAGACCAAGTCTCTGCACACCCATTCAGCAGCATCTCACAGGGAGACGGCTGTGATTGGTTCACGGGCAGCCATGTGACCCCCAACTGGGCCAATAGGGAGGCGTCTCTGGGATTTTAAACATTAAAGCAGGGAAAGATGTGTTCCTTTCTGCGGCCGTGAGGCTCTGGGAACAGTGAGGCCCTGGCCCCTGGAGTGTGTGGTTTCTGGGGTTCAAAGAAAGATCTTGGGCAGTATGATGGTTTCAAGTCCAACCTGTCTGCTGGCTGTTCCTCAAATGTGAGTTGGACTAGGATCACAAGATAGTACAGTAATTTTCACTTATTGGACGTTTAGGGTCAGTCGGCCCCTGCTTAAGATGCCCTCACTCTTGACATGCAAGCGGGCGATCCCTTCCCCGACCTTACAGGGAAGCACACTTGTCCTTCCTCCATTGCAATTACCATACTCCACTTGCTGAGCGCTTGAGGAATGGAAGACTATAGAAAATCGTAACGTGATTTCATATCAGATTCAAGCATAAGCGTCTGTATCACCGTGTGAGTCAAGCTTATGCTGAAATAATCGGAAGCAGTCCAAAAATTTGGGGCGTTTTAATCATGCATGTTCATTTCTTGCTCAAATTTCATACCCATGGTGAGTGGTCTAGGACTCTGGCTAAGGATGCAGCAATGTGGCAGAAGAAAAAGCATGACACACTGACTCTGGAGTCTTCTACCTGGAAGTGACCGGTCCCGTGCTTGTGTTTCATTGGCTAAAGCAAGCCACATGACCATACCTGAGCTCAGCAGCTCAACAGCCTTTCCAAGGTAGAGATGGCAAATCCTTTTGACCAGTGCACTGTCTGCCCCACCCTCGATATGGGGCGGCCCCGCGCTTTGGACCAAGCCAGTGCTCAGGGATTCCCTGCACTCTTTCCTCCCTGCCTATTCATTACAACTGTAAGAAATACTCGGGCATTGTCTGTTTAATGTCTTTTTCACCCACTAGACTATAAATGGCTTTGGGGAGGGTGTGTGTCTGCTTAATTGCTTTAACCCAGCACTTAGTCAAGTACCTAATACACACTAGGTACAATGAATGCTAGTCCATGTATAAATAAATGAATGAAGATAGAATCCATGGTGGAATTTACACCCGCTTTATTTGAGCACTAGTCCAGCTCTCAGTGTATGCCAGGCCTTGGGCTAGGGTCACAGATGAAGTGGAGGTACCCCATAGCCTGCCCTCCTCCTGGAGCAGGTGGCTGGAGCAGGACCGTGTCCAACCTGCACCACACCCCTCCCCAGTCTGAACCAGGAGGTTGGATACATCAGATCCATTTAACCCCAGAATGCTTTGTTTAAACGGCACCTTACATGAAACACCAATATAAAATATGGAGCCACATGAAATTCTCATGGTCCTGCTTCTGAGAGGCCAAAATCACAAGTTTATACAATTCAACCTCATAGGAAAGAGATGAGAGCTTTGAAGCTGGGTCCCCAGCCTTTCAGTGTTTTTCCATCCCTACAACACCCCTCCCTCGCACACATATTCACAGAATCTTCGTGTAGAAATCTCTGGATGAAATGATCTCCGAGTCCTAAAATTCTGAGTTCCTGAATTGAGCATTAATGTGGGACTCTTGGCACCAAAACACGTGCACCAGATCCACGTGATGGCACCTGCTGCATCTGGGACTCAAAGGCAATCCCAGGTCCCCGGGGCCTGCTGCAGCATCTTCTATGTGGCTTGTGTCCCGAGGCATCGATTCCACCCCCAACTGGATGAGAAATTGCAGCGCGTTTTCCTTGCATGGCTCTTCCATGCATCTCTGTCAGTGCTGGTTTACATTCTGGGATTGAACTAATTTGTTTCCCGTTTGCTCCTGGCTGCAAACTTCAGGCAGCTCAGCTTTGCTGCCCTGTGTTTGCAACATGGTCACCGCCTGCCTGGGGCTTGCTCCCCCACCCCCGCCCCCACCCGCTTGCTGTCCCCATCCCCAGCTAACCACATCTGAGAGCAAGGAGGATTAGCAGGCTCAGTGTGATGGGGTGCTGGCAGTTGTAGCAGACACTCCTGCTACTGTTGAGCGCTGGGGGGATGGAGGGGGAGTGGAGGTTCTGATGGCACGTGAATGGAGGCGGGGGAGGGGAGTTGTTAGAGGAGGGGGGGAGCCCATCTTCAGTGTGCAGCTTACCTACCACCCGGCTCAGAACACCCCCACTCTGACAGCAAGCAAGCACGAAGAATCAAGGAGAGGCTGCTGATTGCATTAATATTTTACTGAGGATCAAGCCCCGAGCAGTGCGCTAACTGGGGTTCATGCATTCCAGGCTCTCCTGTTCACTAGCCCAGCAGCCTATGGACTCTCATTCTTATACCCATCTTGCGGATGGAGGAACCAGGACCCAAAGCGGGAAATAACATCACCCATTAGAACTCTAGCTTCCAAATCTGTGTGCACCTCGAGGATTTATGTCCTTAACAACGGCTTCTCTGGCTCTTGAGGCTTCTAGGCAGCTCCTGGAAAGTCAGCATCTTCCAAAGTATATCTAGCATCTAGCCTGAAAATGGTGGGGATGCAGTCTGGATTTCTGGAAACCTGAGCTGAGAGATGCCTTTGGGGGACGGGGGTGGGGGTAGATTGGAGACGGCTGAGACACTTGCAGTCCTCCGGATGGAGCCACGTGGCAGGTTTTAATTTTAAAATGACAAACTGGGAAGGCACTTCCTCAGGCTTCCCCAAATGCCTGCCCATTGGCGGACAAGAGGGCCAGTTTTCTCCTTGACGTTCTTCTCCTCCGTAGAGTAAGTAACTTTAGCTGTAAGAATATTTATTTTTCATCCCCCCCGCCACCACCAAGGGACTCTTCACAACCTATTTTCATGATGAGGACGAAGAAAGTGGAACCTCTAACGGTTTTCAACTTTTTTTTTTCAGGAGTGGCCCGCAACACATCTGGTTAGTATTTTCGAAAGCTGAGCATATACATATTCTATGATCTGACAATTTCACTCCTGGGTAAATAACGAATAGAAAATAAGCACATGTGTCCATCCCAGACGAACGTTCAGAGCGGGACTTACGGCCCCAAACTGGAGGCAGTGCAAAGGCCCAGGGTTTCCAAGAGCAGCGATAGTCTGATCACACAGTTGCGTTGAATACACAGCAGTGAGAAGGGACAGATCCAGCGGCACCCAGGGACGCGGAAGAGTGTCACACGCATTAGATTCACAGAGCAGAAGTCAGATAGGAAAAAAGTACATCCTGCCTGATTTGAGGCTTACGAAGTTCAAAAACAGGCGAAAACTGACATCTGGAGTTAGAAGTCAAGATCATTTTGCCCTGGGCTGGTGAGAGGAGGTGCAAAGGGGCTTCTGGGCGCTGGCTTCACTGGGGCATTCCCCGTGTGCTCTGCCCCCCTTCGGTATATGTTGTACTTAAATAAAAAGCTTACCTGAAAGGAAAAAAAAAAAAAAGGTTGTGACCTTCAGATGTCCTTGAACCTTATATTCCTGCCCTGCTCACCAGGGATGCAGTGAGGTAGGACTGGGACAGGCTTTGTTGTTTTCCTTCAGAGCTCCTACTTCAGTAGCCAATCCCTTACCTGCTTGGTCAGCATTAAATGGAAGAGGCCCACCAATTGGTGAGTGGAGAGTGGGTTCTAGAAGTAACTAGGGAGTCGACCAGTGTTTTAAAAGACAAAATGTACTATCGTATTACATAAAATAACCTCAGTATCAGACTGTGAAACAGGCAGTAAGGGTAAGGATAATGTGATGGCATGAAATATATTTTTTTAAATTCTGGTAGTCTTAACATGCATGTAATATTAGATTCAGGTGTATAACATAGTAGGCATCACTTCCAGGTAACACCCGGTGCTCAGGACGGCATCCCTGTCTCTGACTTCCCCCACACACCGCCCTTCTGGTAACCATATTTGTCCTCCAGAGTTAAGAGACTGTTTTGGGGGGCACCTGTGTGGCTCAGGCAGTTAAGCATCTGCCTTCGGCTATGGTCATGGTCCCAGAGTCCTGGGATAGAGCCCCACATCACTCTCTCTGCTCAACGGGGAGCCTGCTTCTCCTTCTCCCTCAGCCCCTCTCCCCTGCTTGTGCCCTCTCTCTCTCTCTCTGTCACATCAATCAATTGATCAATCAATCTTTTGAAAATAAAGAAAGTCTGTCTTTTTGGTTGGCTCTTTTTTCTCTGTTCATTTGTTTTGTTCCTTAAATTCCACAAATGAGATAAAATGGCTTTTAAAAAAATTACCTACATTCCATTGGTATGTACTGAACTGACATGTTGATATGTACTTTTTTTTTTTTTTTTTTTTTTTTTTATGTGAGTTTAGGTTAAAAAGTTGAAAGTTTGTCAGTTCCCTCCAGGGGCAGCAGGTCACAGGTTTGCCACTGGGAGTCATACCACTTGGGCTCTTATTCTCTCAAGCCCAGGGGTGGGGTGTCCTGCCACATGATTTTCCTCTTACCTGTCTGAGGAACCCAGGTGATGCCAGGTGCTCATCCCTGAGGAGATTAGAGCAGTGTGACTGTGTACCTGAGCCATCCAGGAGAATGATTGGCTCCTCTCCGTGGTGTCCTGGGTCTTGATAATGCCCAGGGTCCACTTGGAAGTCCCAGATTTGTCCCCACATTCTGAGACCTTCTGGAAAGCTTTTGTTTCGTTCAGTTTGGTTTCCTTCTGGAAAACACAACCCTGAAGGGCACCCTGTGGGACAGCTCTCAGGTTCTCCACTGTCTTCACTGCAGATGCTGTGAAACCCAAAGAGCAGGTTGTGGTCCCCGCAAAGTCATCCTATTGCCCAGGCTGGGAGTGCCTTTCCTCAGCAGGTGGCCCCCAGTGGGGCCGAGGCCAGGTTCCTGACCTTGGTGGTCCCAGCCCCGCCTCAGTATGGTCTTGCTTGAACTCTGGGCTAGTGTAAACACTGTCGCTTTCCCACACTCACAGGGAACAGACGTTCTTGATGCCTGTACCCCGATCCTCATGGCCCACCTGTGTCCCCTGCCATGTACATGCAACCATGTGGGTTTTTTTCTTTACCGTCCAAGGGCTTTCTTTGGCGGAGAACTTGCTCAGCCCCATGAGCAGGGGCAACCAGACATATGGAGGAGTTATGAACTTGGGAAAATTTCCAATCCATGGGAAATAGTTGTCTGCAGATAAGTGCCTGGCCTCCTGTTCCCCAGGGGGTTGCTTCTGAGGTGGTGCTATGTGGTCTCTCAGAACATCCCCTGTGGAATGCCTCCCAGTTACCATGGTGGTAATCTGCTCACTGATGTACCTTTAATCATCTTTCTTCTGTTCCCTGCCTTGCCTTCTCCTCTACTCCTCATCTGTGCTCCTTGGGACCATGTCTCAGGTCAACCTCCTCCACCAAGACCTTTTCTCAGGGCTTACTTATGGGGGCACACAAACGACTCTCTAATTTGTTTCTTTCTTATGTCAGTGATTCACTCTTTGGCTCCATTTGGTAACTCCAAGAGTCCAGGGATCAGTGTCCTCTTTACGGATGTGTTCTGAATTCTTGGATCAGTGCCAGATTGATAGCTGACGCTCAATAAGAAATTTTGGGGTATTGAAGAAGATTCGCAGACATAGACAGGAGTTCAAGATCTAGGAAGCATCAAGGGACTCAGGAACTCTTTTACCCAGGGGCTCCGGGGTAGCTCAGTAGGTTAAGCCTCTGTTGGTTTTGGCTTTGGTCATGATCTTATGGTTTGTGAGGTTGAGCCATGTGTCGGACTCTGCATTCAGTGGGATAGTCTGTTCGAAGATTCTCTCCTTCTGCCTCTCCTCCCACTTGCACACACATTCCATTTCTCTCTCTCTTTCAAATAAATAAATAAATATTAAAAAAAAAAAAAAAAAAAAGCTGTTTTAGACCAAAGGGAACGGGTGTCATGTCAATGGAGGCTCTGCTCTGACTTCATAGTAGTTCACATAATGGTCATTGTCATAACATCACAGACAGAACACCATTCCCCTTGATGGTGAAACTTCACAGAAGCAGAGCTTCTCTGTCTTGTCTCTGTGGTGACCCCAGGACCTAGTGTTAAGTCAGGTACATAGAAAGTGCTCAATAAATATTTGCTGAACAAACAAATAATAAATAAGTGAATTTAAGCATGTTCCCCTATTTCACAGTGGGCAAGTGTTGAGCTTTGCATTTGGTTTAATTTGACTTCAGAGCCCAAGTTCTTTGGCTACACCAAGCTATTGCTCCAAATCACATCCACATCCCTCTGCCTTCTCGTCTTTGTCCCCACTGACTGCAGGGTTCTTCTCCCAGCTATCAGCTGAAAATGTTTATTATTTTATAATATAGACAAAACTTTATAACTGGGTTCTGTATATATCTAAAAGCTTGCCTGTGCAGAGTGGTCCTAGCCAGAAGCTGGCTGCAAAATGAATCCCATGACCTTGGCTATCTTGACTTTGGTTTTTTTTTTTTTTTTTTTTTTTAAAGATTTTATTTATTTATTTGCCAGAGAGAGAGAGAGAAAGGGAGAGAGAGAGCACGAGCAGGCGAGCACACAGGCAGAAAGAGTGGCAGCAGAGGCAGAGAGAGAAGCAGGCTCCCTGCGGAGCAAGGAGCCCGATGTGGGACTCGATCCCAGGACGCTGAGATCATGACCTGAGCCGAAGGCAGCTGCTTAACCAACTGAGCCACCCAGGTCTCCCTTGACTTTGGTTTTTAAAAGCCTCCATGGAACCATTAAACTCCACCAAACTCTGAACATGGGATATCTGACAAAGAAAACTCTCTCTTTGGGCAATCTAAAGTCTGATATGCATTCTGCTTTAAGTTGTCCTAAACAAATGGGATGTAGTATGGAAATAGAACAACTATGGCAATCTCACTGGCAAGAGATCCTAGAACATCTCTCTAGGTCTACACCAGCTGATTCAGTTCACAACTCTCTTGACTGTAAGTAGCTGGGCAATCAAAAGTCTAAGTGAACAATGGCTACCCATAGTTTTGCTCCTCCAGTATCAAGTGAATACTGCCAATGTAACTGGCTGTGGCCAGGGAATATGATGTCACACAGGTAAGCAGGGGTATCTTTCCTAAGGCTACAAGCAGAGCAAATGAGTTGGAAGAGTAAGCTGTGTGAAGTAAGAAGCTGAACAGCATCTTTTCCAATATATGGTACCTTGTTCTTGATTTGGCTTTCAGGGACTAATATGGCCAGAGTAATGCCTCTACCTAGTAAGGTGAGACACTTCATGGAGGCAATGAGAATATTTTGAGGGAATGTGAGGTTGGAATTGGGTAGTCATTAACCAAAAGGGCTTAAAAGTGTGATGAAAAACCAAAAGAGTACAGAAGAGGGAGAAGACCAACCTGAGGTAGCCCTTGGAGTGGGTATAGATGTGGCCCTAAGGTTCATTCAGAAGCAAATGGAGGAAGTGATGATATTCCGTATCCTCACACCTTGCACATTGGGATGTCCCCAACTCTCAGGTGAATCCTGGGTACCAGAAGGTCTCTTCTTGTCTGGTTTTCCGGGAAGACCTGAGATTGGCTCTCTTCATGTCCCCATCCCCATCAAGACTCACCATTCTCTCTGAGTTTTGGTGGCTGTTCCACAGAGGTGATACTTACATCTGAACGGAGTCCAGAGGATTTAAAATCAGTACAGAAGCCAGAAAAACATCAGTCATCTAGGTGCTTTCCTCCATTGCCTGTCTTATCCCAGTCTAAGACCCCCTTTAAAGAAAGGAATTAGAGACATGGAAAAGAGAACCTATGCTTCTCCCCCATCCTCTCTTCAAAAGCCATGAATACACCACTTCCGTCTGCACTCAGACTCTTAAACACACATAGGACTCCACCTCCCAAACCCACGTGATATCTTGCAGACACGCCCCCCCCCCCCCCCCCCCCCCCC